>NC_142947.1:35582153-35592153 GCF_046866305.1 Octopus bimaculoides | reverse complement strand
AAGCATACATACACACACATACTTTATACACATGAGCATTATCATCATGTATTAAGGCCGCGCGGTGGCCGAATTGTTAACGTACTGGGGAAAATGCTTCGCGGCATTTCGACCGTCTTTGAGCTCTGAGTTCAAATTTCGCCGATGCTGGCTTTGCTTTTTCATCCTTTCAAGGTCGATAAAATAATTACCAGTTCAGCATTGAGGTCGCTTTAATTGACTTATGCTCTTCCCCGAACTTGCTGGCCTTGTGGCAGAATTTGAAATTACTATTTACCCGCTTGCTCGTGTTTGATTAAACAAGTTTGTGTGGTGGAGAGGGGTGATACACACATACATGCATACACTCAAAATGCTTATACCTCATTGTAAGGGGCCAAAGGCAAGGAGATCGGTATTGTCTAATGCTCTCCACTCCGGGCTCTTATATAGACCAACAGGTCTGTATGGAGCATATTCTTAATTAATATATGAACGACGAAAGAACCGGAGCTATGTAATCACTTTTTATTGGCTACGTTTCTGCTAAAGAAAAATGTTGAATTCCAGAGCTGAATGCCAGTCAGCGTCTATAATGTGTCACCCTGATTGTGCAGTTCCTTATAGCAGAAACAGCTGTAACCGGAGAGTTATTACGTAGTTCCGAGTACTCAATTTGAGCTCTCGTCTCCTTGTGGAAACCGAGGGCCCAAAAACAAGGCAATATACATACATGTATATCTATATATCTATATATATATATAAGTATATATATATGTATATTGACGATTAGAAAGTGTATATATATATATATATAGGAGAATGTACGAAAAAACAACAACAGACGAGGACAGGTGGTGTAAACAACAAAAGGATGTATTAGTATGACGCTCGGGAATACGGAAAGTCTTTAACGTTTCGAGCTACGCCCTTCAACAGAAAGAATACGGAGACAAGGAGAAAAACACGGAGAAAAAAAATTGAATAGTGTTCGGTCAACGGTCAATCATAGCTATGGCTGACCGGAAGTTAGAAATTTTTTTACACAGGAGAGCTAAGAAAAGGGGGAGATAACAAAAGGGGGAGAAAGAACGGTGATCGAAGAACATATATATATATATGTATATGTATATATGACGATTAGAAAGTGTATTTTGTACACTAACTATGAAATCATATATGATCTGCGGCTGAATCTGCTTTCAAGAGTTCAGTTCAAGATCTGCATTCCCCCGCTTTCGGTACACTGAATTCATTATGGTAGTTTTGACTTTAAGAGTCCCTCATTGCGTGAGGCATTTACGTGTAGCAATGCCCTTAATATAAATAAATATATCTAAAGGGAATAATTAGAAATTTTTCCCTTATGAGGTTTTTCACGCTGATTACTTGATAAATTCTCTCCTCCTTCTCTCTCTCTCCTCCTCCTCCTCCTTCTCTCTCCCTCTCTCTCTCTCTCTCTCTCTCCCTCTCTCCCTCTCTCCCTCTCTCTTTCTCCCTCTCTATCTCTCTCTCCCTCTCTCTATCTCTATCTCTCTCTCTCTCTCTCTCTCTCTCTCTCTCTCTCTCTCTCTCTCTCTCTCTCTCTCTCTCTCTCTCTCTCTCTCTCTTTAGCTGTCATGTTCTCGATTTTGCGGTGATTCAAGGGCTGAACAACGAGACGTCTGCTCATGACTATATATTCACCTTAAACAATTAACGAAAAACCTATCAGAAGATACCCTGTCATACTCGCTCACGAGTGACGCCTAGGCATATTATAAATATATAAATATATAGGAGGTGGAGATACTAGCACAGATAGATAGATAGATAGATAGATAGATAGATACATACATACATACATACATACATACATACATACATACATACATACATACAAACAGAAAGACAAACAGACAGACAAACTTAGAAAGACAGACAGACATATTGATAGATAAATGCATACATACATAAATACATAGGAATATTTACATATATATATATATATATATATATATATATATACATAGACAGACAGACAATCAGACAAACAGATTGATAGATAGATACATAGCTAGAACATACATACACATACAGAAACATACATACACACAGACAGACAGACATACAGACAACCCGATATATAGTTCTTTACCTTAACATATAAACGTGTACACATATACATATAACCATAGAAATACACACAAAGCTTACGCATACATCTACATATATTCACTTCCATATACATATACGCAATGCATATGCATATACGTAAAAATAGACACAGATGCGTGTGTGTGTGTGTGTGTGTGTATGTGTGTGTGTGTGTGTGTGCGAGTGTGTGTGTGCGCGCGTGCGCTGGCATGTGTGTGTGTGTGTGTGTGTGTGTGTGTGTGTGTGTGTGATAGGTAACGTGTTACATCGTTTAAAATTACTGAGGCAGATTTCAGCTGTAAAATAGCATCACAGCTGGCAAACCCGCTCTACGCAGTAGAAATAGCAGCCAAAACCTCCATCAAATCACTGTTCGCCATGTCAAAATGTGAGACACGTTGGGTAATGTGTTACTGGCTTCCATACATGTAGGGAAAAGGCAGTGAGAGAGTCATGGCTAAGAAGCTTATTGATCGTAGATTTAGCTGATCAGGTCTGACCTGGAGTTAAACAATCACACGCATGTTAGCACACACAACACTCACGAACACACACAAAATACTCACACATACACACACATTAAAACACACACACAGACACACACGCACCAGGAGCAACTTACAAAACTCGCTCGCAAGCAATCAACACACACACACACACGTACACGCACACGCACACACACACACACACATACATACACATACAACCACATGTTCCCCCACCCATAAATGCACATACATAATTCGTACTCACAGCACGTACTCATATAAGCTTACGCAGACACACACACATACACACACAAACAAACACACACATAAAAAAAGGAGCTGAAACGCACCTGTTCCCGCAACATACATAATCCACACACAATTCCTAACACATACACATACACACACACACTATGCATGCACAAGCACACAGACACACACAGACACACATACACGCACGCTCATACACAATACATAGCACTACATAGAGGTATACTATACACACACACACACACACACACACACACACACACACACACACACACAATACTACATATGCACACACACATGCCCTGACGACATACATAACATATGTAAATTACATACAGAACTCATACTTACATACACAACCAAACACACACACACACACACATACACACACACACACATACACACGCACGTATACACATACAGCACATAGCAGCATAACACACTGCACAAACACACACACAAACACACACGCACGTATACACATGCAGCACATAGCAGCATAGCACACTGCACAAACACACACACATACACTCATACTCTTACACATTGCACACAGTACACGCACATACACACACATACACACAGCACATGGCACACACAGGCACATACACAGTATACAGCACACTACACAAAGATACACACATACACACATATACACAGCACTCAGTACACAGCACGAACACACATACACAAATGCATACACCACATAGCACACACACACACACACACACACACACACGCACACACACACACACACACTCATATACACACATACATACGTGCACGCACACAGGTACATAGCCACAATACACTCAAATTGCATGGCTGCAGGATTTACCAGAAATAGCAATCAAATCCCAAACAAACCACACAAATTACGGGTTTAAAATAGCAACTCCATGTTTGACAACTTTCAGTCAACAACACATAAAACAGAGAAGATGCGTTGGTTACCGCCGGAATAATGCCTCTGATCAAAGTTCTGCTCGATTATGGTTGACCGGGGGCTAAAAAATAATAGCGCTTGGCTGTGTGGTAGAGAAGCAGACCAACGCTTTATAAATAGATTTGATAAAACGGAAACTGGAAGAAGCCCATCATATAAATACCTACATGTTTACATACATAATACGTATGTATACATAAATATATATTTTTTTTATTCTTTTAATTGTTTCAGTAATTTGACTGCAGGCATGCTGGAGCACCGCCTTTAGTCGAACAAGTCGACCCCAGGACTTATTCTTTGTAAGCCTAATTCTATCATTCTCTTTTGCCGAACCGCTAAGTTACGGGGACGTAAACACACCACCATCGGTTGTCAAGCGATGTTGGGGGCGGGGCAAACACAGACACATAAACATATACACACATACATACATACATACATACATACATATATATATATATATATATATATATATATATATATATATATATATATATATAAAAAGAATATATATACATATAAAAAGAATATATATACATGTATACACACATATATGTACATACTTACATCTGCATGTGTATATATATGCATATCAGGGTACAGGACGTTAGAACAATGAACTACAGACAACGGAACGAACACATAGGAACGGAAAGCCACTTGGAATATCCCTTCATCAGTTGTCTCTATTCTAACTAGACGTTTCGAAGATAATATATATACACGACAGGCTTCTTTCAGTTTCCATCTACCAAATCCACTCACAAGGCTTTGGTCGGCCCGAGGCTATAGTAGAAGACACTTGCCGAAGGTGCCACGCAGTGGGAATGAACCCGGGACCATGTGGTTGGTAAGCAAGCTACTTACCACACAGCCACTCCTGCGCCTATTTATATTTATATATATACATATGCATTTGTGGGTACAGGACGTCACCAACAGTAAACAACATGAAATACGAAAGCAAATGAGTTCGATATGCAAACAACGAGAGAAACAAATAGAAAACAGGACAAGTAACATAAAGAACGACCCTTCATCAGCTGTCGGCTGTCTATCTACACCTCATTTCGAGCATTAAACAAGATGAGTCTTCGAAGTAACAAGAGAGAGAGAGAGAGAGAGAGAGAGAGAGAGAGAGAGAGAGAGAGATACATGCATATATACACATGTATGTTGTGTATGCATATATACGTACATACATATCTTTATCTTTTACTCGTTTCAGTCGATAGATTGCAGCCATGCTTGGACACCACCTTAAAGAATTTCTGGTCGAACAAATCGACTCTTGTACTTCTTTTAAGCCTGGCACGTATTCTATCGGTCTCTTTTGCCAAGCAGTTACGTTACGAGGATGCAAACAAACCAACACCTGTTGTCAAACGGTGGTGTGTATGTATGTATATACACGACAAGCATCTTTCAGTTACCGTCACAAGGCTTTAGTTGGCCTGAGGCAATAGAAGAAAACACTTGCCCAATGTGCTGCGCAGTGGGACTGAACCTAGAGCAATGTGGTCGGGAAATAAACTTCTTACCACACAGCCACGCCTGTGCTACTGTGTGCGTTTGTTTATGTATGTATATGCTTATATATATATGTGTGTGTGTGTGTGTGTGTTTGTGTGTGTATTCATGCATGTAATTGTGTATACGTGTGTGAGTGCATGCTTGTGTTTGTCACTCACCATCGCTTGAACACTGGCGTTGGTTTGTTTACATCCACCTAACATAGCTGTTTCGGCAACAAAAAAGAGGCCAATAGAATAAGTACCAGGCTTCCCCCCACCCCACCCTTTTTTTTTTTTTTAAAAGAAAGAAAGAAAAGGACTGGTATCGATTTCGAGTAAACCCTCCGTGACGGTGCCCCAGCATGGCCGCAGTCCTGTCTGTAGCAAGTAAAACAAGTAAAGGACGAAAGTAACACACACACACACACACACACCAACACACATACATACACGCACATACACACATACATGCACATACACACATACACACATACACACATACATATACACATACACACATATACACACACATACACATACATACACACATACACATATACACACATGCTAATACACATACACACATGCTAATACACATATACACACGCATACACACACATTCAAACACACACACACAAACACACACACACACACAAACACACGCACACGCACACGCAAAAGAACATACATACATACATACATATACATACACACATACATACACATACGCATATACATACACATACACCACACATACACACATACACACATACACACATACGCATACATACACACAGATAGACACACATACACACATACATACACGTATACACAAACATACACACACACACTTACATACGCACGCGCACACACACACACACACACACACACACACACACATACACACACACACACACACACACACTTACATACGCACGCGCACACACACACACACACACACACACACACACACACATACACACACACACACACACACTCGCAAGCACGGACGTACAGACTTCATTTCTAGTAAAATACCGTGAGTTAATCTCGCTTCTGTGTCTCGTAAGCTTTGCTGCTTAGAGAAACGTTTCTGCCCCCCCCCCCCACCTTATTCGCTTCTCTCTGCTGGTGACAGAGGCGTCGTTTTGTCATTGTATTCTTCAATGGTGTGTGTGTGTGTGTGTGTGTGTGATGCACCGGCAGCGAGCTGACTGTTGTGTATGGTGCAACTACCCTGCTGCTTTCATGTGTGTGTGTGCGTGTATGAACAAATACAGGAGGTCCGTAATTCTTCATTAGTTGTCGACCGATTGGTAATGCACACACACACACGCACTCTCTCCCTCTCTCTCTCTCTCTCTCTCTCTCTCTCTCTCTCTCTTTCTCTCGCATTTACATATATATATACATACATAAACACACACATTCACATAAGCATGAATGTATATATATATATATATATATATATATATATATATATATATATACTTATATATATATTTACATATATATATATATATATACATATATATATACACATATATGTGTGTGTGTGTATGCATACATAATATACATGCGTTTGTGTATGTAAGTGTGTATGAGCTTGTGTGTGTGAATTGTTGAATGAGAGGTATAGGGTGAAGTCAGAGAGGTGGGAAGGAGGGGAGAGAGAGAGGAAGAGAAAGAAAGAGAGACCGGTACACTCACATGCACTGAGAGAGAGAGAGAGACAGAGAGAGAGTGAGAGAGAGAGAGAGAGAGAGAGAGAGAGAGAGAGAGAGAGAGAGAGAGAGAGAGAAAATGAGGAACACACAGACATAAGCTTATACATGCATATTTACCTACGTACATAAGTATGATGATAGAGCGAAAGAGATGTAAAACAGAGACGGACGGAGTCAGAGATAGACTAAGAGAAAGACTGAAACTGCAAGAGAAAGGGAGGGGAGAGACAGAGAACTGCAAGAGAGGGAGAGAGAGGTGGGGAGGAGAGAGAGGTGGGGAGGAGAGAGAGGTGGGGGAGAGAGAGAGAGAGAGAAAGCAGTTCAGCTGTTCCGTTGCTAAGAATTATTGTGTCAAGGTTAACGTGTATTTTTTTATTATACGCAACTTATTTTATTTTATTTTATTTTTTTCTCTTTCATTTTTTTACTTGTTGCCGTCATTAGACCGCGGCCATGCTGGGGCAGCACCGCCTTGGAGAAACCTTTTCTACCGAATGAATCGGCACTAGTAGTTTTTTTTTTTTTTTTTGTAAAGCTTGATACTTATTCAATCGCTTCTCTTTTGCCGAACCGGCAAGTTACGGAGACATAAACACACTAACACCGGCTGTCAACCCTTGGTGAGGGATAATCACACACATATACACACACATATACACACACATACACACACACACATACACACATACACACACATCGATCCTTTTAAGATCGATAAAAATTTGCCAATTTAAGGCGGTGATCTGTCAGGGATGTAAGAACGTCGGACAGCGTACTTGGCGGTATTTATTTCGGTTCTTTGCATCCTGAGTTCGAGTCCGGTTACGGCCTACTTGAGCGGCAGACATAAACCATTGCCCAGTTTAACACCACTGACTGGTAACTTGAGCGCCTCTAGTGGCGCTCACTCTGTCGCAAGCATTCAAGCCAGGTTTCCGGTTTAAGGATATTTTCCTCTTCCCACAAGTCACGGAAGCCCATCTTTCTTTTATAGTCCCTTCTTATACCTCCTTTTTTTCTTATACAGCCTTCTAATACTCTCCATCTTTTTCTGTCTTCTTTTTTAAACTTCTTTCTCTTTTATACTCCCTTCCTTATATAGTTTGCCTCATTTATCACTGATTCATTCATCAGTGATCCGAGATAACATGATATGCTCAATTATGAACCACGCTACGCTTATCACTGATTGATCTGTGATAACACGGGTCGGCGATCGATCAGTCGAAGATTCTGCATGTACTACAAAAATCGTGCCCCAATGACGACCCAGAATGCATTGGCTATCGCTTGTATTCACATGACCATGTTGCGGGGCTGCGTACGTTTAATACGAATTTATGCACACGAACCCATCAACATGGAACCATGGGACCAGTAACCAAAATATATGAAGGCGCCCAACAAACGACGCAGGAGAGTGTATTCTCTACGGGAAAAAGGTAGAGGTAATCAAGAAGATAAACCGCGACGCTAGAGCTTCACAATTGAGGGCCGAAAGTCTGGTGTCATTTCGTCTATTTACTAAGTAAAGGGAGATGATTCATTTAATGCTGATTCATTTACCACTGTAGTGTTTTGTTTTAATCAAATGCCCGTAATAAACGAGGATAGATGTATTCATTTTTTTTTTAACATGCTCTTCTTTCTTACACGCCTTTCTCAAAACATGTGAGAGCATGCGTGAGAGAGAGAGAGAGAGAGAGAGAGAGAGAGAGAGAGAGAGAGAGAGAGAGAGAGAGTAAGAATGTGGTCGGAAGAGGGAGAGTGTGTGAGAGTGTGGGAGAAAGCATGTGAAAGAGAGTGAGTAAGAATGTAAAGGAGGGGGAAAAAGGGAGGAGGAGATTGTAAGAGTGTAAGAATGATAGAGATTTAGTGAAATCGATTATTGATCTGCTTGTTGTTGTTCTTTAGCCCAAGGTCAGATCTGATCAAAGACAGGCATGATCAAAGATCACGTTACTGTTGTACTATCAGCTGTTGGGGTTAAAGTAAGCTACAATCAGCAGAGTCAGTAGAGCGCCAGAACTAGGTGAACTTCGCACATTTCGGAGACCTTACAGAGGGATCTCACACTTTTTCTCTCTTTCTGTCTCACTCTCACTAAACGTCTCTCCCTCTCTCTCTCTCTCTCTCTCTTCATCTCTCACATTATATTTCTCTTTCCCTCCGCCCCTCTTCTCTCTCACCTCTCACTCTTTGCCTGTCTCTCTATACCTATCTCTCTTTCTTTTTCGCTCTCTCTCTCTCTCTATCTCTCACCTACTTTCTCTCTCGCTCCTCTTTTCTCTCTCTCACTTACTCTATTCCTCCCTCTCTCTATCTCTCACCGACTTTCTCTCTCACCCCTCTTCTCTCTCACTCACTCACTCTATCCCTCTCTCTCTCTCTCTCTCTCTTCCTCTCTGTCTCTTTTCTCTCTCATCTCTTCACTTTTCTTTCCCTCTTTCTCTTTCTCGCCGCCTCTCTTTCTCTCTATCTCTTTTTCCCTCCCGTCTTCACTTTCTATCTCTTCCCCCTGTCTTCTCTTGCCCCTTCTCTCTCACTCAGTCTCTCTATCTCCTCCTTTCCCTCTTCTCTTGCCTCTCTCTTACTCTCTCTCTCTCTCGTTCTCTTTCTCCCTCTTCTCTTGCCTCTCTCTCTCTTTCGTTCCCTCTCTCTCTCTCCCTCTCTCTCTCTCTCCCTCTCTCTCTTCCTCTCTCTCTCCCTCCCTCTCTCTCTCTCCCCTCTTACACACACATATACACACACACACATATACACACACACACGCACACACACACACACACAACCAGACGCGCACAAACACACACACTATACTCATTCTAAGATCAATCCTCGCCAGAGACAGACAACTTTGCCTCTGATCTTCCAAGTTCGATGCAAATAGCAAATAAATAACAAAACAGATACACAAATAAAACAATATCCACCAGC
>NC_142947.1:35574653-35577153 GCF_046866305.1 Octopus bimaculoides | reverse complement strand
TTCCTAGAAGTTTTAATAGGAATGTTCCACCAATATTCCTTCTGTTAATGTTTATCTATGTATTCCATAACAGATCGATTATCATCTGTATATTCAATAACAGGAGGACTCTCTATATTTATTCTTGGACAGTCGTTTTTTCGATGGGCTAGCATATTATTTTAGCAACAATGTCATGTCGCATTGAAAGAGAATACTTGATAATATTTGTGTGCAGCTGCTGATCAAATGTGTGATGTCTCTCACAAAAAAGTGACATTTTTCGTTGCATTTTGAAACTCCAAAGGCTTCACTGTCTCTTTCGTTTATGGACTGCAAGTGCATAGTTTTCGAAGTGTGATGTGATGTAGCGGTTACGAGTCCGAGAAAGGACTCATTTCGTTATTAGTGTCATCTTCAAGTCTTCAGGAAACACCAATGCATAGTCTTCTTGCAGGTTTTAATATCTATCGAGTGGATTTCTTCTACAGACCAATCAAACAACCTAAATGTTGGTATCAGTACTGGTACAGCAAATTCATTGTGGGGCGTTCACTTGTAAAAAAAAAAGAGTTCCGACGGCTGGTTTAATATTTGCGGGTCATTCTATCTTAATTCACCGCTCCCACGTCCGATATATTTTCATTAATGCCTAGGTATTTGTAGTATTCTTTATGTGGAACAGAAGAGATAAGAAACTGTTGATTCACAGGTTTTGGGGCTTGGTAAATTGATTTTCTACGTCCGACAAACAAATACGAACACTTCTTTTGGCCAAATTCCATTCGTGTGTTAACTGAAAATATTGTTATTAACTTCAGTTGCTTTTTTGGCACTGTAAGTATTTTTAGCATAGATCTTCAGGGCATCCACGAAGAAATTATGAACTACATTGATATCTCTAAGCAGTTGCAAACCCTAGCATGTAGCCTCTAAACTATTTTTTAACAGAAATGATATCGGATTTAATGCCAAACTAAACAGAATTACAGAAAGATTATCTCCTTAGAATATTCCGTCCTCAATTACATATTTAAGGATTGTTGCCGAGGTCTTTGAGAGCGTCTTAATGACAGCAACTAAGATAGCAGGTATTTTTGCCTAGTGCAGAGAATGCAGCAGTCATGAGTGAGGAATAGAGACGAATGCTTTCTTATAATCGAACTAACTGTCATAAGGTTTCTACGGTGTTTTCTTTACTTTAGACACTACAGCTTTGTCTATCAAAAGTTGTTTGGCACACCCCTACGCTGCCCTCTTTCCACTTGCCTGCTCATCAGTTACTGTGTTATTGGATTCAACATGATTCTGGAGAAATTAGTTGAGGCAGCTTGTGGAAACCTTGTCCATAAGACTTAGACAGGCAACGGGCCTACAGTTTTCTGCCAACTTGGTTGTTTCATTCTTGGCAACGAGATACGTCCGTACTATAGTAAGTCAATTCGGTATGTCAATCTTATCTTCCAAAGTCCTTTCCTATACACATATTAATGGTTTTCTGTAAAACGTCAACCTCTTGTACCAATATCCAACTATTAGATTTCTTCCAGGTGTCTTCCGATAATACAGTTTTCTTAAAGCAGCTGTGACACTTTCGGGATCAATTTGCGTATGTTTTATTGTCGACGTTGGTACAGTATTCTTTAGTAACTGTATTTAACCACAATGCATTATGGTTGAAATCTTCCTTTTCATTTCAGATCTTAGACCAGAATAATTCAAGATCTATTGAGAAGGTCTTTTAATGGCGATGCTTTCTTTCCTCACGGTATAACATCTGTGGATTAAAAGAAATATACAATCCGTCGGCTATTCGCAATACCAGTGAATTCATTGTTCATTGTTTCATTTATTGGAGGCAACAAATCTCTTCTGGTCAGGTGGTCAACTGCCAGCTCAAATCATTGACAAACCTGAGGGGTACTAAAATGCATCTGGAATTTTCATCAGCCGCTATCCGGACGATTTTTTGTTTCCTTTCGATACATATTGTGAGTTTAAATACAACAAATCTGTAGGTGAATATATCTAGAAGAAATCTGAAGTTACTTGTTTGCCAATAGTGTATATATCATTAAATATGGTAAATACACTGATGGCTGAATAAAACTACATTATATGCCACATAAGTAGTGTTAGATTTTGAGGAACATCACCGGTGACGAGATTTGAGTCTACTGGTACAGCATGGTGTCAGGTTCAGTCCCACTGCGTGGCATCTTAAGCAAGCGCCTTTTACTATAGCCTTGGGCCGACCAAAGCTTTGTGAGTGGATTTGGTAGACGGAAACTGAAAGAAGCATGTCGTATACATGAATATGTGTATATTTGTGTCTGCATACATACATATGTGTATGCGTGTATGTGTGCGTGTGTGTATGTGCATGCGTGTGTGTGTGTGTGAGTGTGTGTGCGTGTGTGTGTGTGTGGGGGGGGAGTGTGTGTCTTTGGTGTATTATCTATGGAGTAGATAATATCCGGGCTACATGTTTCACAGTGAGCGGAACCTTGGAAGTGGTAAA
>NC_142947.1:35554653-35569653 GCF_046866305.1 Octopus bimaculoides | reverse complement strand
ACATAAATATATATAATTATGTATGTATGTATGTATGTATGTATGTATGTATGTATGTATGTATGTAAATGTGTATATTAGAAATAAGCCCAAAGGATAAAACACGTAATAGACTCGACAACGAAAATAGATAAGCGAAATTTAACGTTCATCTGCGATCTTCTTAAGGATTCTGCCACTTTATCACCTTTGCATATACATACATACATACATACATACATACATACAGAGTGCGGTGAATACATTGTCGTCTAATTTACACAAAAATGAAAATAACACTGACATCTCATTTTAGCAGATATATTTACCAAAATTACATAAAAATATCTTGAAATACTAAAGAGTAAATTTATTCAATAAAATCGCCATTGGCTTCAACCACGGTCTCCAGACGGCTTCGGAATCTCCTGAAACTCTTCTGGATGGTCTCCTTCTTTAAGTTGATGAATGCTGCTATAATCCTTGCCTTCAGTTCATCTTTGGTGTTACAAGGAGCTTTTGTTGGTCACTCGCTCAACTGCGCCCCACACATAATAACCAAGAGGGTTGCAGTCTGGGGAGTTAGGTGGCCAGATGTTAGGGGTGATGTGGTCGCAGAAATTGTCTGACTGCCATTACTGGGTTCTCCTGCTTGTGTGGCATGGTGCAGAGTCCTTTTGCCAGACATAGGGTCTTCCAGCAGCCACCCTCTTGACTTAGGGCAGCACTACCTCCTCCAGGCACTTGATGTAGACCTCCATATTGAGTGTGGGGCCGTGTGGGAAGATGAATGGAGGCATAACGTCGCCATCACTAATGCTCACTCCAAACACCATGATGTTGACTGGTTGTTTGATTTTCATCACTCTCGGTACATGTTTTGGGAACAAGGTTGTTCTGTGTATTCACCATCTGACCCTGGCAGAAAATTTTCTCATCTGAGAAAAAACAAAGCATGTTCGTTTGAAGGGGATACTTGGGTTTGTTCAAAAGCTTCGTAGCGCGGTCTTGTCCTTGATTGCTTGGGAAAAAAATTGGTCCTTTCTCATCTTGCATGAGGAATACAGAATGTCTTCATACACTACCTGCCTGATAAGAATCTCATACACTCCCATGTCCCTGATCAACTTGGAGGGATCGTTGTCAATCATGGTCTGGATCTCACCAACAAATTCAGGAGAATTTATCAGACCGATCAGAGTGAGTTTTTTGAGCTACCGTACCTTCGTAATCACCATTAGCCTCATCTAACACTTTCCAAATCTTCTAGTGCGCCATGGTGCTGCTTTTTTTTCACAGACCGTGCTCAACTAATCCTACTATATTATGTAGTCGACAAAATCAAAGACAAACAATGCGCATGCGCGAGATTTAACATAAAATAGCGACAATTTGCCCATTGCACCCTGTATACATACATACATACATATGTATATATGTATACATGTATACCTGAGTCCGATGAGCTCGGTTTCTGTAGGAACCCTACGAAACTTTAAGTTGTATGGGGCCGATTCAAGCTGATTTAAATAGGGCTACAGCAAATAGTCTGTTCGTTATTGTAGATTTGCTTGTCAGTTGTTTGACTTTACCCATTTGAGCATATCCCTTAGTGACTGACGATATGTGTATCTCTGATGACGAGTAGGAGTAGTGACGAGAGGGGTCTCATAGCGATGTACTGAGGGGAGTTTTTTAAGGTTTGAATAATTCACTTCTGAAAACATGGTTATTTCGTTCATCATCCTTAAACGACACTTATTCAGATACCTTTTGAGCGGGATGGCCTACACAAACTGAAGAAAATTCTAACTGGGCCCCATCTGCAAAGTCACGCGCTGTTTATTTTGATATGATGTCACCATGCCACGCATATATGGCTGTGATGCATGTGCCTGGTATACTCTTATCAGACAGGAAGTCGTGATGGGTATACTGGGCTTCGTATATTTGTACCTCAGCTGACTCCGATGCGATTTGAACACAGATCACTGTGTTCTGAAACGATTACCGCAAACAATATAACCGGCGGTCTAATGACCTGGCTAATTTACCGGTTTACATAGACATATATACATAAGTGTGCCTGTGTATGTGTGTCTGTCTATGTGTCTGTGTTATATATACACACACACACACACACGCATACACACACATACATAAACACACACACGCATACATATATATACACATACGCACACATTCATACACACACATATATATATATATAGCTGGAAACGATGAAGAGTTAGGAATATCGGAATATCGGAATATGTAAAGTTTATAATGGTTCGTATGTAGATTGGCACACTCGAGGATAAGTTAAGAATGAAACCCACAGTGTCGATAATTCTTTGGATAGGTGAGTAAAATCGATTGGTGAAAAATTTGCGATTGGTTGAAAAGATGTGAGTATCCAAGCTTCCTTCGAATCACAACCTACATGAAAAAAAAAGGGGCAGGTGGGAGTCAAGAACGTCTTTGATCAGGGTCTGTTATGTGGGACGCCAAACAGCAATAACAATGACCGATGCTTACTCTGCTCTGTAAATTCAGTAATCTTAACTTTCTTCTTCAAATACGAATCGCTTTAAGAGAGTTCTTTCTACGGTCAGTCAATAAAGCGCCATTTATGTTACCGTTGTTGTTGTTGTTATTGTTTAACACCTGGTTAACCCATTACCTAACAGTGATCTCATATGAGATCAGTTAAAAATTACAAATTTCGTAATTATCTGTCAATATTTACACATATCTAACCTTTTTGCAATATCTACTAGGTATATTTCTCTGATATTCAAATGAGGTTTGCTAATTTTTCACCCAATATCTCGCTTATTTCTATTTAAAATGTTATTTTGAAATGTTATTTTTAATCATTCCAGCGTGTTTCTAAAGCTGTTTTATGCTAGGAATCAAAGTTTCATAAAAAAAGATTCCAGTTAATAGAATTATGGGAGGTAATGGGTTAAGCCTGATCAAACAGACCGCCCATATAGCCGAAGGTGTCCGAGTGGTTATGGTAAATAACAGTTTACTGTGATCTTCCTTGTTGAGGATTTAGGTGCAGCACTCGTAATGCCAGAATTGAACCAGGTTTCCACGGTCTGCAAGTGATTGAGGTTGCAATACTCCCTCTTGAATGGGATGACGGAATGCCGTAGGGGTTAACTTACCAGCTTATTGTTGGGACTCATTTAAAGCTGAGGAGACTAGAGCAACGTGAAATGAAGCATTTTGCTCAAAAACACAACGCACCGGGAATTGAAACAACGATCTTGCGATTGTGAGAGTGCAACACCCTAACCGGTAGACCACGCTCCTTCATTTACTTGTTGAGGATTGTCGATTACAATGCTTTCAAATTTTGGCACAAGGCCAGCAATTTCGGAGAAGTGAGTAAGTCGATTACATCGACCCCAGTACTCAACGAGTATTTATTTTATCGACCCCGAAAAAATGAAAGGCAAAGTCGACCTCGGCGGGATTTGAACTCAGAATATAAAGACGGACGAAATGCTGCTAAACATTTTTTTCCAGTGTGCTAACGATTCTGCTAGCGCGCCGCCTTATTGTCTGTTATAATTCGGACTAAGGAAAGAATTTAGCTACTATTTCTGGCAAGAGTTCAAATGACTGACTGGAACAGAATCCAAACGCGATCATTTCATTTTCCTTTATATTTTGTTATTTATTTATTTTTTTTTTTTTTAATTTTACATTTCAAGCTGAGTACTATATTATTTAACCTGTCCTTCCTTTCTGGAGATTACAGAGTATGAATTGATTTTAAAATTGGCTGCTATCTCTAGCAGATGAGCGGATCTGATCAAAGAATTCCATTCGTGTTATACATAAATTAGGTGCAGGATTTGGTCGGTCCAAGGTTATAGTAGAAGACACTTGTTCAAATTGCACCGCAGTGGGACTGAACCCGGAACCATGTGGTTGGGAAGCAAGCTTCCTACCACACAGACAGATCTGCGCCTTTACTTTTTTACTTGTTTCAGTCATTTGACAGCGGCCATACTTGAGCACCGCCTTTAGTCGAGAAAATCGACCCCCAGGACTTATTCTTTGTAAGCCTAGTACTTATTCCATCGGTCTCTTTTTGCTGAACCGTTGTTCATTTTGTACTTTGATCTTAGAATTGATTGCGAGTTTTTACAGGACCACCTAGAGACCACCTACAGGCTCTCGTTGCCTAGTGTTTTACACATGCTTATAGTACAAAAACGTGAAGTTATCATTGCAGATACTGAAAATGCGGAGAATCAGCCCGAGTTAATCATGTATAATGGCTTACCAGCTTTCATATAAGTTGCTCTATATCTGCTGCCTGTGCTGATGATCCGTTTTTTGCAATCAATGACTATCGATAAACTCCAGTCTTTCTATCGATTACGAAGCAAACTACGTGCTTAGAGTATTTGTAATTATAGAAAATGAAATACAAAAGAGCAAGAGGGGGGGGGGGAACTGTGCAACGCAGCGAAGAACGGCTGGGAAGAGCAGAGCAGAGCATAGCAGGGGCATTATGCGCGAGTGAATTAAAGCCTGCATATGCAATCACGTAGAAACTATATTGATATATGTGTGTATGTGTTTGTGTGTGTGTGTGTGTGTGTGTGTGTGTGTGTGTGTGTGTGTGTGTGTGTGTGTGTGTGTGCGCGCGCGTATGCATGCAGTTGTTAGATAGATATATGTAAACACATATATTTAGATATGCATATATGAGTATACATATGTATATGTGTGTGTATATATATATATATATATATATATATATATATATATATATATATATATATATATATATATATATATATATACATATGTGTGTAAACATATGTATATATATATATATATATATATATATATATATATATATATATATATATATACATATATATATATATATATATATATGCATATATATATATTCTTTTATTCTTTTATTCCTTTCTACGTTTCAGCCCTATGGCTGGGGCCACAAATAAAGAGAGAATGCTAGATAGATAGATAGATAGATAGATAGATAGATAGATAGATAGATAGATACACTTATATACACATATATTTACATCTATATATATATGTATATGTACATATATACATATGTATACGTATATACATATATACATGTGTATACATATATATATATGTGTGTTACACATATATATGTATGTATATGCGAATATATGCATGTATATATATATATATATACACATATGAATGTATGTATATGTATATTCATGTATGTGTGTGCGTATGAGTGCCTGCATACATGCATACACATACACACACACACACACACACACACACACACACACACACACACATATATATATATATATATGTGTGTGTGTGTGTGTGTGTGTGTGTGTGTGTGTGTGTGTGTGTGTGTGTATGCATGTATGCAGGCACTCATACGCACACACATACATATACATACATTCATATGTGTATATATATATATATATATATATATATATATATATATATATATATATATACATATATATATATATATATATATATATATATATATATATATATACATGCATATATTCGCATATACATACATATATATGTGTAACACACATATATATATATGTATACACATGTATATATGTATGTACGTATACATATGTATATACAAGCGATATGGCCGTAATGAAATTACTCGAGAGATAGCAGAAGAGGTAGAGAAAGAGCAGTGAGCGAGACGGCACAAGCATGGCACGCAACCGAAGGATCTCTGTATCGATTCTCGTTGAAATCTTCACGGCAACACAAATTCTTTCAACCACACCTGTAATTACGCGCGCGCGCACACACATACATTCATACACACAGTTGCCTTGTTTGTTCGTTTGTTTGCTTTTCTTCCTGTCTCTCACTCTCTTTCGCATAAACATATGTGTGTGTGCATAAATACATACACAATACACACACACGCATATATATATATATATATATATATATATACGTGTGTGTGTGTGTGTTACTGATTTCAGTCATTGGTCTGTTGCCATGCTGGACCACCAGATTCAATAGTATAATCGATTTTATCGATCGCCGTATTTGTAGACTGGTAATTATTATATCGACACCTCCGAAGGATGAAAAGCAAAGTTGATAAACACACAGACGCACACACACACACACACACACACACACACACACACACATACAAACAGGAGACCCATATCAACAACATACATACATACATACATACACATAGGTATGTATGTGTATATCTATGTATATATATATATATATATATATATATATATATATATATATATATATATATAAAACATCGGCAGACGAACAAAAAACAAACGACTACTTAAAAAGCGTTGCACAGAAGACAGCTTTATTCGGAGAATACAATGGATAACATTCTATTTTTAACGGCTAAGATAACAATCTATCCAAGAAAAACGATTCTGGGTTCAAATCCAATCGTGGCCACCTTGCTCCAACAGTTCGTGGGTTACCGTTATATGTTAACTAAAGTATAAAATTTAGAAACAATAGTCATGATTTCCTGCGGGAATAAATTGAAAAGTATGCGTGGCATAAATATTTATACCTAATTATGTCTCCATATTGACTAGAGAAATGTTTATACGTTATTGACAATTATAACGCAGATACATTGTAAATTCTGTCAGCAATAATATAAAAATAGAATGAAGGGCATTTACCAAGATGAACAACGAAAGATTAAAAATACCATGTAAATTAAATATTGCAGATCAGACATAGTGAAATTACCATACTTTTCTTTCAAAGACCATAAACACGACTTCAAACAGAAGCCATTCTGTTCGCTTAATTACTCTCCACCACCACCACCGCTACCGCCATCACCAAAAGAAAACAAACATCTTGAAACTATTAGAATATTTCACAGTTTAATGAATACGAAATTTAAAACTTTGGAAGAGCAACACAGTAACAGGTCGGTTTTAAAAGACTGCCAGAAAGGAGCAGTGCAACTTCCTACAGTTTGACATTCAAGAGTACTGCCTATTTCAACGTGAATATTACTCTATGGATGATTATAAACTAAACTGAAATATTACTAGGTCAATTGAAATCTAAAGAAATTGAAATATTGATACACGCGCGGCAAACAACTTTACGTACGATTATTCAGTATAACTAACAAGTTCGTACTTGTGTCATTCGATGTTAGGATGGTTGCTCCAGAAATATCCGAGATCGGTGACATGGAGGAGGGGATTTATCTTCCTATCAAAGTTAAAAGCAAAGTCCCATATGATTGAGGGTCTCTAATCTAGACGATAGCCTCCTTTAGTTTTAACAAGTTCAATTCAAAAATGACAGACCGAATGGCAAAGGATTTGGATCCGTACTTTAAACATTAGTGATTTAAAATAGCAATTGAACATAATATTCCAGCAACAAATTTTTCTGACATTATTCCAAATTTGAATACTTTATTATTTTGTCCATGCCACAAGCAAAATGAAACTCTAAGAGACACAAACAAAATGGTTAAGAAACTTGCTTTACATTTTACATCCACTTAGTTTCAGGTTCACGCCTCCTGCATGGTAACTTGGGTAAGTGTCTTCAACTATAGCCCCGGACTATATATATATATATATATATATATATATATATATATATATATATATATATATATATATATTTATATATATATGTGTGTGTGTGTGTGTGTGTGTGTGTGTGTGTGTGTGTGTGTGTGTGTGTGTATACATATATGTAAACAAACGTTCTAACGGTCACTGACCATGTAACATCTTAGCTCGTAAGTTACCTCATCATTTCGTATTTGTCTTGCTTTTATATGTTTATTTGTTGATTCCCTGAAGATGAATATATGAGAATTCCAGCAGCTCTTACTTCTTTGTAGAAGTGCTCTCATATATTTTGAAACATGTGTAGGAATTAAAGGAACTTTTATTTATATGCGTTTTGCTCCATTTATTATTAATATATATATATATATATATATATATATATATACATATACATATACATATACATATACATATACATATACATACATACATACACTCGCACATAGATATATTGTTTTAACTGAGGAAGGTATTACGTAATGGACGCATTTCTTATCGTATTATGCAGACCTGATATGTACATATTAAATAATTTCAAAATATCACTCATTAGTGTGACTTCATTATTGCAGCTTATACGACTCGGTGTTAATGCAAAGTAACTGCTCCAAACTGCACTTATGTAGAAACTCTAACAATGATTTGGAGTAGTTTGTTTTATATATGTATGCATGTATGTATGTATGTATGTATGTATGTATATACACGCATGCACGCACGCGCAAACACACACACATACATACATATATATACATATACACAGACATATAGATATAAGTCTGTCCCTTTGAGTCTGTGCTAATCTCCTCCCCACCGCTTCTCAATCGGTGTTGGTCTTTTTACGTCCCCATAACTTACCGGTTTGGTGAAAAGGAACAATATACTAAATACCAACCTTAAAAACAATATAAGTACTGGTAGCGATCTTTTCGACTAAAACCCTGCAGGTCGGTGTCCCAGCATGGCCGCAGTCCAATGATTGAAGCAAGTTAAGAGATGAAAGAGGATAAATAGTGAAAAACGCGTCTTTTAAACTACCAAAACTTTTTACAATTAAATAAACATTTAAAAAAAAAAACGATCACTTATTCTAATTGGATTCTGTCCAAAACTGGATTCACTGATAATATGAAATATCGAAGAAAATGAATGTCTACAACCAGGAATAATAACACAAGAAAACGAATCCTAACAGAATTTAATCCACCTCCATCAGAGACGTTCAAACACCAACAGCAAAGATCTTTTTTAGATTATTGAACAAAAAGAAAAAAACCACTTTCACCTACAACGTAAAGTCTCGCCGAATTTTTAATAAAGACATAAACACAACTACTCTCTCATATCCACAACACCAAACTTTACCAATGTACTTGCCTCGTCCATGACATTTAAAATCAATATGCCATCCTGTAATTCAACCAATATTGTAAAAAAAAACAATTTATTTCCAATAAAGTCTAACTTCATCGCCAACGATGTTGTTTACAAATGCACAATAAAAACGAATATTACAGGACCAAATACTCACAGTCAAACTTTTTATATATGTATGTGTGTATGTTTGTATTTACAAAATTAGAGGGAAAGTATCCTATATGCATGTGTGTGTGTACACATACATACGCACATGCATATACATATACATATACATATGCATACATACGCATGTGCATATGTGCGTGCACTTGTGCATTCATATGTACACATACATACATACATACATACATACATACATACATACATACATACATACATTTGTAGCATAAGATATGGATTCAGAGAATTGTGTCTTATCACAGAAAACAGTTCTTACGGACTCGGCTAACAGTCCACATAATAATCCAATACAGAGAAGTGTAATGTAGAATCTCGTTGCAGCTAAATTTCAGTAGATCTGATTGGTGAAATTATTTCGTGAGTAGTATATAAAACATGAAAGTCAGGAGGTATGAGAATTGAAATATATATGCACCTCTCATATCTCCTGCCTTTTATGGTATGTATATTCTTTTAGTCTTTTATCTTTTGCTTGTTTCAGTCATTTGACTGCGGTCATACTGGAGCACCACCCTTAGTCGAACAAATCGACCTCAGAACTCAGAACTTATTCTTTGTAAACCTAGTACTTATTCTATCGGTCTCTTTTTCCGAACCATTAGGATTCGGAGACGTAAACACATCAACAACAGTTGTCAAGCGATGGCGGCGGGGACAAACATAGGCATAGACACACAAAAATATACATATACATATATATATATATATATATATATATATATATATATATATATATATATATATATATATATCAGTTTGGTAAGAAAGTTCTTGGACACGTTTAACATATTATTTTATTAACAATTAAAAAAAAGCAACAAAGAACAATCAATCCAAAAGGTAATCACCCTCGTTATTGATCACCTTTTGCCATCTTTCAGGTAAAGTTTTGAATCCTTTCATCAAGAAATGGCATGGCTTTGAATCAATAAAGTCGTAAAGGAACGATTTCACATCTTCGTTTGCGAACTCTGTATCGCCAATCGCGCGTTGCAAGGCAGAGAACAAGTGGTAGTCAGAAGGGGCAAGGTCAGGAGAATACGTTGGGTACACCATAATCTCCCAGCCCATCTCCTTCAGCTTCTCTGACGTCTTCTTTGCTGGCATGTTGTCTTGGTGGTAAATTATCTTCTTCAAATTTGAGCGTTTTTCGGCCAGCGTGATCTATAGACGGTTGATTTGTTCGTAGTAGATATCCTTGTCAACGGTGGTATTGCGTGGGAGAAGATCCAACATGATCACACCACGGCAATCCCACCAAACTGAGACCATAAACATCTTTTGCACAAGCGGTACTTTTGGTGAAGTTTTTGGCTGTTGACCTTTGCTACACCAAGATCGTGTGCGCCTCACGTTGGACTACAGCACCCACTTTTCATCCATAGTGATTACTGACTCCAACCAATCGAATCTTCAGCTTCGCCAGAGCAAACTTTGACATGCAGTGACACGCGCTTGTTTGTTCGCTTCGGACAATTCATGTGGCACCCATTTTCCAAGCTTGCTGACCTTGTCGAGACGATGCAGGTGGTCGATGATCCTGACATGGGAGACGCCAAACTGTGCCGCAAGTTGACGCGCAGTTTGCATTGGATCGGCTTCAATGACTTGTCCAAGAACTTTCTTACCAATGTAATATATATATATATATATATATATATATATATATATATATATATATATATATATATATACGCACACACACACACACATACACACACACACACACACACACACACACACACACACACACACGCACACACACACACACACGACGGGCTTTCTTCAGTTTCAGTCTACCAAATCTACTCACAAGGTTTGGTCGGCCCGAGGCTATAGAAGAAGACACTTGCCGAAGGTGCCACGCAGTGGGTCTGAAACCGGAACCATGTGTTTGAGAAGCAAGCTTTTTACCACAAAGCCACGCCTGTGCCTATGTATATATATATATATATATATGGGAGAATATACAAAAAATAACAACAGGCGAGGACAGGTGGTGTAAATAACAAAAGTATATATATATATATATATATATATATATATATATATATATATATATATATACATATATATATATATATATATATATATATATATATATATATATATATATATATATATATATATATATATATATATATATATATATATATATATATATATATATATATATATAT
Organism: Octopus bimaculoides; assembly: GCF_046866305.1. Taxonomy (NCBI): domain Eukaryota; kingdom Metazoa; phylum Mollusca; class Cephalopoda; order Octopoda; family Octopodidae; genus Octopus; species Octopus bimaculoides. The sequence continues at coordinate 35,558,291 of NC_142947.1, read as the reverse complement.
ATATAAAGTCACAAATGACTTTATATATGAGAAATAGCTTGATGAAATTTTATTTAACAATATGACAAATTGTTTCGTAACTGAAAGACATGTAAATAACTTGTATTATTATATTTAATAATAAATAAATTATTTACATGCCAGCATTAATGCAAAAAAAAATTCGTTTAAAATAATGCAGAATTTAAGCTACGTCCTCGGGTGAAAAAGAGTCTTTATTAAATCTAAAGAGAAACCATATGTTTTACATATATGTATAAAACATATATGGCTTTTCTTAAGGATTTATGGAAGTCTTCTTTAAGCTGGACATTAATAATGTAGTAAGTCTCTTGCGAATTAGTTCTTGGAATATACGGATATCTGGAATTGCTAAGTGTGTGGAGATATGAGTGTACATGTACATAGATGTAGGGGAATAAATGTGTATTTATGTACTGACTGTGCATGTAACTTTCGAATTTAGTACATAAATGCGTATGTGTGCGCTTCATCACTGTTTATAATGTGTGTGTGTGTGTGTGTGTGTGTGTGTGTGTGTGTGTGTGTGCATCTTCCATATGTACATGCAATTGTGTATTTGCATTCAGTCCAGGGACGTCCTCGGAAGTTTTTACACTTTTTCACTCTACCATTAACTGATAATATTTGGACAATGCAAATCTGTTTGCCCCAGCATTTCCAGGCTTTTATGTAAATCTATTGTTTTACAGCCAAGTCTAACATATGCCAATAAGAAAGAAAATCTATAGCCTGGATACAAGAGATGTAAGTTCTCCATATTTGTTCTCGTTTTCCTTAGTTATGTGTACGTGGTGCATTCCAGACGTTTTGAGACTTTCTTCAGGAGAGGCAGTTATATCTGTCCTAGGTTATTATAATTTTAGTATATCATTATCATGCATTTAATAAGCTGACCTGCCAAATTTCGTTATTCCAGATTGAAGGGGATGGCTGTAACAGCACTTTGAACTCACCCTGCCAAACACTGCTGGTTACAGCTGAATAGGTTACAGAATGCAGCCGAGACGTTTTGTAGCTCGCTATGCAATAGAGTTTTGTGTTAATTTGGGAAAAAATGCTACAAAAACTTATGAAATATTCCAAACTGCTCATGGATTAGCCTTTCCGCAGACACAAGGGCGGTAGAGAGGAAAGAGACGATGATAGGTGTGAGAAAGATGAGAACGTTAAAATACCAGGGCTGGTTGGGAAAATATGCAGTTTTCCTGATGAAGACCGTCGTGTTCTATAAAGACAATAAACATTTAGTTTGAACTTGGTGTGGCAACTGTACACAGAATTATTCATAAAGACCTGACTATGCACAAAATGTGTGCAAAATTTGTTCCCATGGTCCTCGGCGATGAGCATCCTGGTAACCAACTACTTGTCAGAGGTGGGCATCAAAACTGTCCCTCACCATCCCTACAAAACGAAAATTCCCAAGCTACGCAGTGTATCGCCTCCTGAAACTCTACAGTCAATTATAGTACTCTCCCCTAAAAGCCTAAAATTATAAAATAATACAAACACACTACTAACTCACTTTCTTTGTCTTTCTTCTTTATAAGGTGTAGATGTCTTTATATATACATTCATATATATTCACAAATATGCACGTGCATCAAGGAGATACGTACAATCAGATAGTGTGCATGGGTGTGTGCGTGTGTGTGTTGAAGTACACGTACAATCACGCGGAGACACATGTACATATACACATACACATATATGTATGCATTTTGCATACACATACACATATGTGCACATATTCACGTATACAGGCATGCATATACATATGTACATATATATATACGTTATACTTTCGTATCGTTTCACACCTGCTCTCTATTTGAACGTAAACCTCTTGGTTGTAAAGCTCAATCAGCGCCTGATGAACGCTCTTATGTACGTGAAACTAATGGTAGCACATATAATGTATGTAATATGAAGCATTTATAGTAATACTTTATATATATATATATTTATATATAATTTTTCTAATCAGAAATATATATATTTGAGAGAGGTTAACAGGCATCTTCAGCCAGCTGGTTGTGCTACTTCAGGCTGATGACGAGCAAAAATTCAGAAACATGTCCCTGAATGCAGGCAAGGCTGGGTGGTGGTGCTTGTCTCCCCCTCACAAATATAAGGACACAGGAAATGTGTCGAGGCCGACAGGAAGCGGTCCAGCTTCCTAGGGCTAAATAGCAACAGTATGATTCCCTTACTGGGACTGTCACATTAAGTTGACAGCATACAACTGCTTTATATATATATATATATATATATATATATATATATATATTATATATATTCATATATATTATATATATATATTCACATATATTTATATATGAGGCACACACTCACACACATATGTATGTACATATGTGTAACCATACTTACTTGCATACATTCAAACATACGTTTATGCATATACATGTATGCATATTATATATGCATATGCATATGTTGTACAATTATATGCATCAATGCGTACATACTTGCACATACACGTGAATGCACTCATATATGTGTACATATTTATACATACAAACACACATACTTTCATATATACACATACATACATGCATACACTTTGTAAACTACATTTTGTAAACTGTTTGTGACTCCCCATGAGCATTTGGTATAGATAACTCCTTTCCGTTTCGTTCATCCCCGGGAACGGTCAGCCGACCTATAATTTATGCATATATGCATGCCTACCTACCTACCTACCTACCTACCTACCTACCTACCTACCTACCTACTTACCTACCTACCTACACACATACATACATACACACACACACACATATGCATGCATGCATACATACATGCGTACATACATACAAACATGTATGCATACACACATGCATGTATGTGTGTGTATGCGTGTATGTGAACATATGTATGTGTATATATATATATATATATATATATATATATACATATATATATATATATATATATATATAAACACACACATACATATATATATATACACGTGCACACACGCACATATATATATATATATATATATGTATATGTATACATGCATATGTATATATGTATATATATATATATATATATGTGTGTGTGTATATGTATATATATGTACGTATATATATGTATCTATGTATATATATATATGTATATATATGTATATATACACTCATATATATATATATATATATATGTATATGTGTGTGTGTTTAAAGAAAGAAAGAAAGAAAGAAAGTAAGAAAGAAAGAAAGAAAGTAAGAAAGAAAGAAAGAAAGAAAGAAAGAAAGAAAGAAAGAAAGAAAGAAAGAAAGAAAGAAAAGAAAGAAAGAAAGAAAGTAAGTAAGAAAGAAAGAACGAAAGAAAGTAAGAAAGAAAGGAAGAAAGAAAGAAAGAAAGAAATAAAGAAAGAAAGGAAGGAAGAAAGAAAGAACGAGTACTGCCTGCACATTTATGTAAGTCATAATGCCGTCCTCATAATGAAAGAAAGACATTAAAACAGCGTAACTGTAAATAAAAATACATCCACGTAAATAAACCATGACTATGTAACAAGACGCCGAGGATTTGTTTCTTGTAGCCTAAACCAGTATAACAGGAAAGATAATTCACGCCTGGATTTAAAA
>NC_142947.1:35537511-35547511 GCF_046866305.1 Octopus bimaculoides | reverse complement strand
CTCTTTACACGGTCTCCAGAAGTGTTCTCCTCCTTTTTTCCTTATTCATCTTTTCTTCGTCACAAGACAATGAGCTGGCATTACTGAGAAGGAATCTTCGGTTGCCAAGTGTTCGACTACTGACACTGGGGATGATACAAATTTTTCAGCCGCCTCCGGATTTGCTACTTGATAATGTTCTGGAAGTAACAGCTTCTGTTACGATAGAATAAGTACGAGACGCAAAAATTAAGTCCTGGGGTGAATTTGTTCGACTAAACCCTTCAAGGCGGTGCCCCAGCATTGCTACAGTCCAATGGACTGAAACAAGTAAATCGCACACACACATACGCTCACTCATATAGATAGACAGATATACATACATAAATATATTACTCTACCTCTGGTATTTGAGTACTCTTTTTTCCACCTTGTTGCACATTTCATGTGCTTACTCCGGTATATATATATATATATATATATATATAATTATTTAAAATTATAATACAGGGTATCAAGAGATACCACCACGCTGAAACAATAGCAGTCAAATCCTGACTCTAAAACCACAATAAATGTCCGCATGGCACGATTAGCGAAGACGAAAGACCAAATAAACCAGTAAAAATAAAGATAATTTCAAATCCTGGATTTCTGGCTTTGCATAAATAATAATGCTCTGCCTTCATCAGTGGAATATACTCCCGTACATAAATACAAATACGTGTATATAAACAGTATACTTACATATACGGACGTATACATACATATATATGCACGTATGCACACGACTAGCTTAAATAGCCCGCCTAAACAACCTTTCGTGTGATCCGGACAGAATATCAGCGCAGTAAATACACTGATAAAACTGAACATAATAACAAACATATATATATATATATATATATATATATATATATATATATATATATATATATATATATAAGCAAGCCTCCCCACCCCTATATATATATGTATGTATATATATGCAAACGCACACACAGATACGCATACATATTTTCGATGAACTCAATGAGCGCTTTAACCAAAGGTGATATTATATTTTCTTGATATCAACAATTCTTTTTCTTCTTGCAATATCACGATACAATCCAATTGTAATTTGTTTTCAAATTTAATAATATTAAGTAAGCTTGGAATCGTGTTATGCATAGAAATATCCTACTGTTTCTGTGTACCGCCATACGTCTCTTTCTTTCTCTCTCTCCCTCTCTCTCAATCAGCGTTCTTTGCTCACTATTTCTGTTTCCTTTTTAATCCTCGCATTAATTCTCTCCGTTTCTCTCCTATCAATAAGTAAACCACTTCTACTGAGTAAGTAACATTTATTTCAAATGCCATACTCTTTACAAGTGTCGCTATACAACGCTAACGAAATTTTTCACTCCGTTAAACCTGGCAGTTTTCTGTCGTCTTGCTTACGCATTTTATATTTTCTTTCCTTTCGTCGAATAAGAAAGTCTGGACTTTTTGTTTAAATAACTAACTTCTTGTTAGGAGGAGGAGGTAGAGGAGAAAACGAAGAGGAAAAGAATAAGGCGAGGAATAATGAGAAGGAGGGGAGGGAGGCGACGAGAAGAAGAAGAAGAAAGTTGACCACGGCGGGATTTGAACCTAGATCATTAAGAGCCCGAACAAATACCATTTGGTATTTATGGTGTTCTAACGACTCTCACGGTTTCACTTTCTTCGAACTGGAAGAATAATGCTTAGGAGAATCGGTGGAGCGCTGGGCAAAAATGCATTGCCGTATACATTGTTACGATACTTTACATTTTATCGCCTTTATCTTTCATTATCCTTGTGTCAATAAACTAAATATCGATAAGGGCCCAGAATCGATTACATCGACTATATAACATTTCCGCCAAATTTAAGGCCTCTTCCTTTTTATAAAGAAATCGATATTTTATTTTAAAAAATCGTCTCTTTATATTCTAAGTCCAATTTCTGCCGCGGTCGATATCTGTTTTCTTTTCTTGGTGGGGGCGGGGTATCATCCCAAGATCGATAAAATAAAGCATCTAATCAAATATTGGAGTAGATTTAATCGATTGTGCCTTCATAAAAAGTGGTAATGGATGAAGAAAGAAACAGAAGTTCAAATTTCATATACCACGACGCATCTCGTCCGATGCTCTGACACTTCTGGTAATCCCCCACCGACTGATAAATCTGACTTCGGTGAGATTTGAACCCAGTGAGTTGAGAGCTGAAACGTAAACCACAAGGGATTCTCTACGACGCTTTACCGATTCAGTAAATTGGCTGCTTTATTAACAATTTTGATAAAACTAAATTCTATAAATTATTCTCTTGCTCCCGTCATCTAATGACTTGGCTAATATTTGAAACAAAAGCCGGTCACTTTACAGAACTGTATTCAATTCCTCTTATGGACGTGAAGTAAGTTGATAGATTGCCTCAACAAATTGTCGTCCTTCCAAAAGCAAAAACGGAAGTTCGATTTCCGCTTGATTACCACGACGGTATATTTAAGACTTTTGCGTGTTTTATGAGATCATGAATCGATATCTAAAAAGATCCTCTCTAGCGCGCAGATCCGGACGGGGATAGGGTTTTTTTTTATTATCACAGACCAGCAGTTGCCCATGAATGAAAGTTTCGTTTCTCCACGCAACTAATGTAGCTTAAATGGAGCCCAAATGGACACGCTTCAGTTTAGGTTCTCCTTCACAATCTGCAGAGGCTTCAAAATCATGCAAGAAAACTTGCATCATTTCAATGTTTTGTGAATCTTTTTGGCGTAATATCGTATTTGATGGCATATAAGACACACTTTTCAAATAAATTTCAAAAATATCGTAGGAAGTTAAGCCTCTTAAAACTTATTTTCTGAATATGTGCTCCTGAAACTGGGGTGCGTCTGATAAGCCAGAGCATCTTTTGTGCCAGCAGATACGATAATTCATGAGGTGGACGTAGAACAGTGAGAATCCAAACAAGAACGAACCTATCTATTCTTAATAAGTTCTGGCAGATTCGAAAGTGGCCGTTTGATTGTTGTTGCCTTTTGTTTTCAGAGAACACCACCTCCTTTTAGATGATGTGTTTTCATAAAACACGCGATTCGCGGGTATTAGGGGACTTTGGAACACCGCGATGTTTCAACTTTATAATGCTTCTCTAAACCGAACCGGTGAAACTTAACAAGAGCACGAGCTCTTGTCTTATAGGAATCAGCAAAGAGATTATTTGCTCGTGTGTGCTGATGTCTGCTGAACAGAAAATAATTCATGAGGTACGCACAGAACAGCGCGAACTCAAACAATGACGTATCTATTCATTCTTAATACGTTCAACCGTGAATACCTGATCACTGCTGTTTAACATCATCGAAGACCACCTCTTGTTTCAAGGTCTCCTTGTGCCGGTGTATCGTGTGTGTTACGAAAGCACATTGTCTAAAGCAGTGATTCTCAACCGGGTTTCACATGACCCTTGGGGGTCCGTATATTTCTACAAGACAAAATATTTTAACAATTTTTTTATACAACACTTAATACTATTTAATTATAAAAATGTTATAGGGTTCTTTTAAATATCGAATGGGTTTGAGGGGCCAGTAAAGTAAAATAGGAATAAAAGGGGTCCATAGGCCAAAAAAAAAAGGTTTAGAAACATTGGTCTAACGAGAGGAAGTGTTCTCCGATTATGAAAACAACAGCGATGTGATATTCCGGTTCGAGTGTGCCAAAACGTATTAAGAAGGAAAAGATACCTTATTTTTTGGTGTAATTTTAACCCTTTTGAGACACACAGTGCTTTGGTATGTGTAGCCAAAAAGACCAAATTTCTTTTCTGTTGAGATACATCTACTGAAAGACGATCTCTGATTGGGTGTTTACACTTCAAAACCAACAATTTACAACATTTATTCTATCGAGGCGATGGATCGGGCCTCGAAGTCCTTTCAGCTTGTATCACTTGAGCCGATCAATCAGCCTGAGTGTCTCAAGAGAGTTAACAAACAGCCTCCATGATTTGTATCGCTTATGACCTCGCCTATTATAAATCCGGCACTGCATAATATGCGAGGAGTGCTCAAAAGTTGGGTAAAAGAAAATACATGTTCTCCTCTCAGATCCACACATTTATTGCTGTAGTCCTTCAGTTTTTCTAAGCCCTGTAAAAGAACTCGGAAGGTTAGGCCTCCAGCCAGGCCTTTCTCGACACCCTAAAATCCAGGAAATTTTCAGCAACCTCTCGTACAGAGTTATTGAAAACAAAAATAGCATTGTAGTCTCATGATCTCCTTGAGTTATAGAGGGTTGCGACGGACTGTGAGATGGGTGCAATGGAGTGACAGAAACGAAAGAGCATCGGACTAAATGTGTTGCTGTGTTTAGATTCAATTCTCTGCCAATCCTGAGTTCAAATTTTCAGTTTCGTCTTTCGTCTCGTTAAAGGCGGCGAGATGGCAGAATCGTTAGCACGCCGGGCGAAACGCTTCGCGGCATTTCGTCCGTCCTTACGCTCTGAGTTCAAATTCCGCTCAGTTCGACTTTACCTTTCCTCCTTTCAGAGATCGATAAAATGAGTACCAGCTGAACACTGGGGTCGATGTAATCGACTTAACTACTCCTGAGTAACAGTATAAAAACCGCACCCTCTGCTGAGCCATGTCATGCTAGTGTGACGAAGTAGGCTCATGAAATCAGTATTATCTCAAACTCAAATTCACAGCCTCCACATCGAATCGTAGTTGGTGGAGAGAACATGCTGAGGTCTTCGTCCTACAGAGGACTGAACATGGATAATCCAATCCAGTCGATATAAAATACCGTATTTATTCGTGTATAAATTGCACTATTTTATACTTGATTTTACCTGAAAAGAAAAACTGGGATTCAACTTATAGATGGAGCAAAGGTAAAACTATGAAAGGGAAAATTTTTTGTATCAAGATTTAACCTTAAATTAGGGGTGTGACTTATGCATGGGTGCGAGTTATACACGAGTAAATACGGTAAGTAACAGAAATTGGTTCAATCTACTGCAGTCTTTTCCCCCACAAGGTTGTGATTGGAGTAGGGACAAATATGAGAAATCATTTTAAGGAAATCAGCGGGTAGCTAGCAATTAGTGGTAATGGTGGCGCTGGTAGCTTTGTTATTGTTAATCCTTCAAATTAACTCTGATCGAGGGAAAATCATTCTAGTCGTAACCTTTTTTGTTTTCTTTTCTAAGTGCGGAGAACCCAAGATAACATGATCCAACATATTCTTTTCTAAGCCGGTAGGGTATGATTTAAAGAAAAATTGGCTGTTGTTTCTAGTAGGTTGAACGACCTTATATATGCTCCCTCGTTGGCTTAATGGGCACTGCCCTCTCTGCCAGGACCGTAACCTAGTTTCGATTTTTTTGTTGTAGCATATTTCACACACAAGTCAGTCTCAACTTGGTAATATCTGTTACTTTTGTACAAAAGAAATAGGACTGGCGGCTCAACAGATTCACTAAAAATTGTATCCTTCGCTAAGTCTTTCAACAAACAGTTACAGTCAGAAAAATTAGTATGTTGAATTTGAACTTAGAACTCTTTGTTTTATATTCGACAACTAAATAAAGACCTAAGATTTATTATATATGTGTGTGTGTGTATGTATATCATATATATGTGTGTGTGTGTGTGTGTGTGTGTGTATGCACATTGTGTGTACGTGTATGTATATTATATGTGTGTGTTTGTCTATATTATATATATGAGCGTGTGTGTGTGTGTGTGTTTGTACGTACATGTGTAGTTTTGTGTGTGTCTTAGACTCGTCTAAATTATATTAATAAAGTGATCCACCAGAAATAATTACATTATTTAAGTTGCCTGGATTAGCAAGGACTGAATTTCAGATTTGTTGCCCCGTCGGAATTAACATGGCTGAACGAGACCCTCGGTTTAACTTTGAGGACGGGAATAGAACCCTAGAAACCAGGAAATATTATCTTAACATTGAGGTTCCTGTCAATCATGTTGGCGTTGTTTTATTATCTGTCCTGGAAATGCTTTTAAATATGAGATCTGAAGGCAAACGCATCTTGTCTGAAAATACCGACTATACTACGTCATTGAAAAAAGTGACTGAACAGAAAACAGTACCCCGTACAGCATTTACCTACGAAGCAATTGCCAACCCCATTTTCTCGGCTGTTCTTAAATATATTGCCAACGAGTTTAAAAGAAATATTGAGGGCAGAAATGCCATCACTGAAGATAATATATATGTGAATTTCTATTTCCTCCATTCCAACGAAGAAGTATTCGTTTGGGAAACTTGGGTTATCAAAGTGATTCTAAAAGATAAGACTCTTGCTGAAATTGAAAAGAATTTAAAAGAGTTGTCGAATTTGATCTTTCAACACGTGTTACCGCCTTTTCCGTTTACTTATCCACTTCAAAATTGCCCGAATACCTTCCAAACCAAACTTGATGAAGCTTGGCCATACCGTTTTTACCTTCGACACGGCAACAACAAGCCTTCTGACCACTCTCTCACCTTCACTGTGAACATTGAAAATGTGTATAAAGTCTTAAACATAGTCTTCGAATGTATTTTATGTATACGGTGTGCGGCCAAGTTGATTCTTTCGGGTGAAAACGATTACAAATATGGTTCTAAAGCTGTTTGTAAAAAATATGTTCCGGATCTTGATATTACTTATGACAGAATACAATGTGCAGATCTCGAATGTTCATTAAAACTCCAAGCTACCAACTGTCAAGCGTTTGTAGAATTACAGAAACCTTTGTCGAAAATTGTTACAATTTTCATGAGTTTTTATCGACTTCAAAAGACAGATAGCGGAAATACAACTCGGAGTATCTGTGAAAAGTGGAAGATAGACTGTATAATCAAGGATTTAGCTAATATTACAACTAATATCAAAGACCAACTCGAGAAAGCGCTTAATCATATCGGCTGCGCTAAATTTCCAGATTCGCTAAGAGTGCCCACAAATCTTAAATACAATCAATTGCATAAATATTTTTTAACAACGCTAAGCACTTGTTCTCCGTACTTGTTCTATGTTCATCTTTAGACATTTTCGAGGCGAAAAATAATTTCGAAATGCTACCTTCTGACTCTACTTCAAATTCAGGAAAATATTTTAGCCCTTTTTGTATAAAGATTAGAATTTTTAGTTTTTAAAAGAAAATTTTTAAATTTTAACATTTTCTCGTTATAAATGGCAGTGATTAAAATTTTTATTCTTCCAGTGATTAAAGCCTTCTGGTGATTAAGTCTATCCAATTATACCTCTGTAAGTACCCCACCTCTTAAATATTATGCTAATCTAGAGCGAGCTCTTACACACACGCACGCACGCACGCACGCACGCGCGCAGAAAAAAAAAAAAAAGGTCGTCGTTTTTGTAACTTCATGTTCTACTCCAGTATAACTATTAATTGGCAATTCCCCTTTTACCATAACCCTATATCGGATTTAACTACTACGAAGCTTTAAAATTCTAAGACTGTCTAGATTGCTCTGTTAAGCCAAGGTTAGCAGACCGATCTTGCAACTGAAATAAGTCAAAATACTTCGCAGATGCATCTCATTGTAGTGGGTGTCATTCCTTCCACTAACATAAAAATAACGGAACTACAAAGTTGTATATTCGATTGCCCAACCACAGCCTAACTTGTATTCATTTGGTTAAATGATTGGTTACGTACATATGTTTGGACGAAATGCATTCCGAAATGTTTTAAACAGAGTTCCAAGTTCGGTCCTACTCCAAATCTGAAATTATTTGTTTTCCAAAATGGCAGTTAGTCCAGGAGAGCTGAAATATCAGTCACAAGCACGCTGTTGTAAACTCTAAATATCAAGATTAGATGAGACTGAGGCGATCGGGCTTGCTTAAATAACTTGCCAGTGTACACAGATCTATTAACAATTACAACATGCGAACAAACTGTCTTCTGATTAACTCAGAAAAATACTATCAGCCTCGACTCGACATCGGAGACTTTAAATGCACAAGTCTTCGATTTCCAGGTGGTTAAAAAATGTCAGCAGAGGGGCACCTAGGTGTCATGACCTGGATGCGGCCTGGCTCCCTAAAAGTATAGTTAAGGGCTGGAACGCTTTGCCTGAAGAGGGTTTCTTTTGTAAAGACCTGCTGTTCCTCTTTCTTTGTAGCTTCTTACCACTGCAGGTCACGTTGCCTTGAACGAGACATCTCAACAAAAAATAGTTTTAAATATTACGTTCCTGAACAATGGATTAGTATATAAAACTTTTTCTGCGCTTAAGGGTAATCCACTTTTGAGTGGATATACGAGGGCGGTGCTGAAAAGTTCCTAGCTTTGGGTAAAAGAAAATACAGGAGGATCGGCTAATTATGATTTTGTACAACATATTCCCTTTCTCGGATTCGCACACTTATTGCAGCCGTTTCTCAGTTTTTCTAAGTCGTGTAAAAGAACTCTAAGGGTTGGATCTCCAATCAGGCCTTTCGCGACACCCTTAAAGCCAGGAACTTTTCAGCACCCCACGATCTGATTTCCGCAGTAATGCGACTACTGACTCTACGTTAATATCTAATGATTTATAAACGATATTTTTAATTGTGATTCTTAGTTTATATGTAATAAATCTTGTTTTTATGCACAACACATCTGACCGATGAAAAATATAAACCGTTTGTATCGCCATCTCTAGCTACGTAATAACTCCCACCACTCCGGACGGCAATTACCTTGCTACAGTAATGAATCCATCGCAGCATTTCCTCTTAGTTTAACTACCGGATGAAATACAAATTGCAAGGGACAATGTCGATCATTGGCAGACAACAGGTTTTATTCTCTCACCCAACATATGATGGTTCGATCTGCTCAAAATAGAAGCTGAATCTCTTAGAAATGACGCTATTGCTTTAAAAATTATATTAAGCAAACTAGTACCTGATACACAAAACAAGATGCTCCCCCACCACCAACTGGCACGCCTTTTTTATTACCGTTTTATTTAATCATTAGTGATCTTGGACAGCTCGATAGACAAGTTTATTTCAAGCCAACAAGAGAGGATCTCTGTGCTGTTGCTCATCCTGTCAGAAATAACTGCCATATTTCCTTAAAATTTCACTCTGTTCTTAAATTAAGAACCTATCATAAAATTTAGTTGCGTCTGTCTACTTAGGTAGCTAGTTTCGCAACCACGTGGTTTCAGGTTCAATCCCATGGTGTGGTATCTTGGACAAGTGTCTTCTGCGATAATCTCGGAACGGCCAATCCCTTGAGAGTAAATTCGATAGACGGAAGCTGGAAGACCATCGTATTCGTATGTTTGTGTTCGTCCTTCCCAACCACCACTTGACAACCAGTGTTGGTTTGTTTACGGTTCAGTGGTCCGGCAACAGAGACCAACAGATTAAGCACCAGACTTGAAATATGTCCTGGAATCGAACTGTTCTACTAAAATCCTTTAAGGCGGCGCTCCAGCATGGCCACAGTCCAATGACAAACAACTAAAAACCTAAGATATTATAGCTACCATACGTGTAGTATGTCTGAATGTGTAATAGTTTCGCTTGGTAGCAACAGGGACACGAGATTTGATTCTATTCCTTAATTTCTTGGGCAAGTCATTTTCCATATCCTCGGGTGAAACGGTTAAAAAAAAAAACTCAAAAGAAACTGAATGGATTATACTAGTTATTTAAATATTCAACCTTGTCACATTGTGTCACGTTCTTTCAGCCAGACAATTATTTTAACCTTTTAGCATTCAGAATCCTCTGTCAAATAAAATGCTTATTTATTCACATTGTTTGAGTTAATTTTGCATTATCTCGTAGCTTCGAGACTTCGGTGATGCGATTCTTTATTTTTAGAATGACCTGGTAGTATAGGTATGAGGTCTGATCTGGCCGATTTGAAAATGAAACAGATCGAACATTGATTTCAAATTTTGGCATAGGGCCAGCAGTTTCGAGGGAGGGGTAAATTGATTAGATCGAACTCAGTGTT
>NC_142947.1:35500999-35528499 GCF_046866305.1 Octopus bimaculoides | reverse complement strand
TTGAACTGGCAGAATCGTTAGCATGCTGGCATTTCGACCGTTTTAACGTTCTGGTCTTTGAGTTCAAATTCTACCGAGGTCGACTTTGCCTTTCATTCTTTCGGAGTCGATAAAATAAGTACCAGATTTAATCGACACGAAATTGCTGGCCTCGTACTCAAATCTGAAACCAATATCAAATATTAATCGCTTCGTTTTTCTCCCCCCGCCCCCAACCTTGTCAGAAAAAGAAAGATGAAATCGCATTCCCAATTTTTCCTGAGCTATTCTTTGATTTTAAGTTCCATTCTTGACATTTGACATTTTCCATCCACGTAATTCATGGCGTTGCCATTTTTTATTCCGATTCACTTTACCTTCTTCTAAAGAAGAAATATTTTCTTTGTCTCAGCCATTCCTCGGGTGTTTTCAGGTAGTCAAGCGATTGCGTGAACGTTAAACATTTTCCCAGGTTGTGTGGTTTAGAAGCTCGCTTTACAACTACGTGGTTTCTGGTTCAATCCCACCGCACAGCAACTCGGGTGTCTTCTATTGCCTCGTACAGTCCAATGCTATGTGAGTGAATATGGTAGAGAGAAACTATGTGGAAGCCCGTTACGTGTGTGTGCGTGTCCCACACCGTCGCATAACAGCCGGTGTTGGTTTGATTTCGTCCCTCTATCTCAGCAGTTCGGCAAAAGAAACGGATAGATTAAGTAACAGACTTCAGAATAAGTACTGGAGTCAATTTATTCGACAAAGTCCAACAAGACGGTGCTGCAGCATGGCCGCAGGCCCAATGACTGAAACAAGTCCTCCATTCTCTTCCTCCTCCAGCCTCCTCCTTACTCCATCTTCCTCATCTACTCCTCCTCCTTCTCCTCTGCATCTCTTCCTTCTTCTCTTCGTCCTTCTCCCCGCTTCCTTATCTCCTCCTCTACAGTTTCTTCTTCCTCCTCCTCCCTCATCCTCTCACCTTCTCTTCCTCTCTCTCTCTCTCCTCTCTCTCACACACATATACATACACACATAATATAGTCATACGTGTATGTTTGTGTCAGTGAGTGTGTTTGTGCATTTATGTGATGTGTTTATGTGGGGAAGTGGAGGCGCAATGGACTCGCGGTCATAAGATCGCGGTTTCGATTCCCAGACCAGGCGTTGTGAGTGTTTATTGAGCGAAAACACCTAAAGCTCGACGAGGCTCCGGCAGGGGATGGTGGCGAACCCTGCTGTACTCTTCCACCACTACTTTCTCTCACTCTTTCTTCCTGTTTCTGTTGTGCCTGTGATTCAAAGGGCCAGCCTTGTCACACTGTGTCACGCTGAACATCCCCGAGAACTACTTTAAGGGTACACGTGTCTGTGGAGTGCTCAGCCACTTGCACGTTAATTTCACGAGCAGGCTGTTCCGTTAATCGGATCAACTGGAACCCTCGACGTCGTAAGCGACGGAGTGCCAACAATCTGATATGTGACGTGTATGCGTGTGTACACGTGGCTCATTTTAAAATGCAGCATCTCATCACAGCGTCATAAATTTCCAATCTTGCGTACACCAAGAAAAATTTAGTCATGCGCTGTGTATTATTAGCAAATATTTAATCAGTTTTAACGTTTCCAAATCGTTCCATCAGAGACTTTATAATCTAAGGGAGATAACTCACGGAGCCTGTTCTAAATTACTTCAAACGTATGTAATGCATATAATAAAAACATGATTTACTTACATATATATATATATATATATATATATATATATATTCATTGGGAAGTTTAAAAGTAATTACTGTTTTTATTATATTTGTAAATTACAAATATTGATAATTGAAATGATATTCGTTTGGTTACCTGCTTATACTAAAAGAAGACGTCTCTTGAAATTTTCTACGACGAAAATATCTAGAGTTAGCTCCCTTACATTCGCTTAAAGAAAACCATCTAGTTTTGTCAGGTTTTCTTGTTCTGATTCCGATTTCGATTCTTGCTTATAATTCTTTCTTTTCTGATTATCTTTTACTTGTTTTGCTTCTTTCAGTCATTGGGCTGCAGCCACGCTGGAGCACCACCATTGAAGAATCTTAGTCGAACAAATCGACGCCAATACTTACATTTTTTTTATTTGTTCTGTTTTATTATTTATTGAATAGGTTTATTGCTGGACTGCGGGGTTACGGGGACGTGAACAAACCAATACCGATTATCAAACGGCAAGTGACTAGGATAAACACAAAGACATGCAGACACTCACACGCCCCCCCCCCCCACACACACACATACACACGGGATTTATAATAATTAATAAGTAGAAGAGATATATAATGAATAACATAAGATATGGATTGAGAGAATCGAATGTTTATCACAGAAAGCACCTCTTACGGTCTCGGCTAACAATCCACATAGTAATGCAATGCAAAGTGTCCGTGTAACTGATCTGCTCAATGAAATTACTTCGTGGGGAGTAAAAGTTGGAAGGAATGAGAAGTGAAATATTCATTTAATAACGAGGTCCTTAAAATTACGCAACCTTCTTATTGTAGCATTAACTCTAGTGTGGAAGAAATTACGCTAACATATTCGTATTAATATGCATGCTTGGCTACGGAATCGTTTGGATAATGCGCAAAATGCTTGGCAATATTTCGTCCGTCTTTATGTTCTGAATTCAAAATCCGCCGAGGTCGACTTTTCATCCTTTTGTGGATCGGTAAAATAAGTACCAGTTGATCCCTGGAGTCAATCTAATCGACCCATGCCTCCCCCGAAATTGCTAGCTTTGTGCCAAAACTAGAAAGCAATAAAGACAACGAGCTAGCAGAATCGTTAGCACGCCGGAAGAAATATTGCAACTCCCTTGATTATTATATGAGGAGCGCAGTTGAGCAAGAGACCAACAAAACTCCTTGTAACACCAAAGATGAGCTGAAGGCAAGGATTATGGCCGCATTTACCAACTTAGAGAAGGAGATCGTCCAGAAGAGTTGGAAGAGATTCCAAAATCGCAGGGAAGCTGTGGTTGAAACCAATGGCGATTTTATTGAATAAATTTACTCTTTAGTATTTCAAGATATTTTTATGTAATTTTGGTAAATATATCTGTTAAAATGAGATATCAGCGTTATTTTCATTTTTGCGTAATTTAGAGGACAGTTTATTCACTGTACCCTTTGTGTGTGTGTGTGTGTGTGTGTGTATGCATACATGCGTACGTACATATGCATGTACATACAGACACAGACATTTAAGCATGCATGCATGCAGACAGACAGACAGACACACAAGTATGCATACATATACACACGCACATACATACATACATACATACATACATACATACATACATACATACATACACGCACACACATACAGTCATGCATGCATACATGCATGCATGCTTGTATATAATCATAAACTGAAAATTACAGGTTTGTTATGGCTGGAACAACTTTGGTCACAATTTTCTGTGGATTGAATCTGATCTGGGGTTAGAGACAGAGAGAGAGAAGAGAAGATTAGAGAGAATATGAGAACGAGGGAGAGAAAGAAAGAGAGAAGGAAAGAGAGACAGAGAAGGGGAGAGAGAATAACGTTTACACGCACTCAAATGAGAAAAGGCAAACACGGCCGCACGCACACTGCATGTGCACAGACACGTACTCACACACACACACATACATCCATATGCACACACATACACACATCTACATGCACGCACACACACACACCGATTCACACATGGAAAGACAGAAACAAACACGTACAGAGAGATATATGTGTCTAAGTATACAGAGCTAAGCACGTACACACGCATACTCATCCTACCACTCGTGCACACATTCGCATACAACCACGATGTGACACATACGCACACACTATACATACAGGTATATGCACATAGGCACATACGCATACACACACATACACAAACGTGCGTGCACGCATTGTGTCCGCATTCACAGACAATCAGAAAACAGCATACACACACAAGCACACGATTTCACACACAGTTTCACGCAAGCACACAAAACTCACAATTTCATACACAATATTCACACAAACAAAAGACACATACACACACACAAAAGCATTCAATTTCACCACCACCACCACCACTCACAAACATACACACACGCGCACAACCACATATACAGACAATTTTATTCTATATCAATTTACAATTTCAAAGTTTAGAGTTCCCACTAAACATTCCTGCAATCAGCTCCAAAGAACAAATGTCAATTGTCCTTGACAAGGCACCAATTTCACCAAATATTTATTTGTAAACATTTATCTCTTTGTTGTTGTGAACGGACAGGGACTGGTTCGTGCTTCATCACTACATACTAATTCATATTCAGGATTATGTTATTAAAAAGTTAACCTGAATAATATTTTTTTTTTAATCATGTATTTTGTAGACAATATTGTCATCACCAACAAGTTTCCATCTACCAAATCCATTCATAAGGCTTTGGTTGGCCTGAGACTATAGTAGAAGACACTTGCCCAAGGTGCCACGCAGTAGGACTGAACCCGAAACTATGTGGTAGGTAAACAAGCTACTTACCGCACAGCCACTCCTGCAAATAAAAGTAATTTTAAAATTATACAGTACAGTACTGTTTCTACTTCGTGGATTTTCACCTATCGTGGGGGGGAAAAAACACCCGCGATAGTCGAGGGATTACTGTATATTATTCATTGCGGTTGGCCATTCAAATGCACTTGGAACATCCGATGCAGTGTTCCAAATAACTGCAATGGTGAAACGTACGTATGAACTAATAATTTATACTTTCATCTTAATTTTTCCTTGTATACATATGTGTGTGTTCTCACGTGGCGCCTTTGTGTCTGTGTTTGTCCCCCTCACCGTTTGACAACCGGTGTCGGTTTGTTTACGTCCTTTTAGCTTAGCAGTCCGGCAAATGGCCTGAAAGTATAAATACCGGATTTTAGAATAAGTACTGGGTTGATTTCTTTCGTCTAGAACTCTTCAAGATGATGCACCAGCGTGGCCGCACTCCAATGCCTGAAACAAATAAAAGACAAAAGATATACACGAACACATTTTGTGCTCGACAAATTAAATTCATGTACGTCATTACTTGATAGTAAATAAAAAATAAATGCGCCCCTTTTTAAAGCCTAGTCAAGCTTGTGGGCCCGGTTTCCCGGTTTCAATGGCGTATGTGTTCCCCAGCTGGACGGGACGCCAGTCCATCGCAGCGTTACTCATTTTTGCCAGCTGAGTGGACTGGAGCAACGTGAAATGAAGTGTTTTGCTCAAGAACACAACGCGTCGCCCGGTCCAGGAATCGAAACCACAATCTTACGATCATGGTGCTGACACCCTAACCACTAGGCCACGTGCCTCCACTATTACTTGATAGTGATTCCACGAAATTCATAGAAGCTAGAAACTAGTAAAGAAACTAATTGTTTTTGACATGCATATCAGTGGGACGGACAAACAGAGAGAGAGATGAAGACACTGCTAATTGTATTACAACATTGTCTTGCCTTTTAAGATTTTTACTTGGCACAAAATATCCTATCTGCAATTGATTGGTGAAGCCCCAGGTATGGGAGTAGCCACTTGCTCAAGGCACCGTGCAATGACATCGATTATGGATTCCTGTAGTTGCTAAGCGAACTTACTTACCACTTATGGAAACCCCCAAAATAGACTCTTCCACTATTCATATTGCGTTTGATATTTATTTTAGTTTATAAAGAGAGAATCAAACCTGGACTGCAATTATGGTTCCCCGAGAATTAACTCTTTGTTGAGGCGGCGGAGGCGGCGGCGGAGGCGGCGGAGACGGAGGCGGAGGCGGCGGAGGCGGCGGAGGCGGCGGCGGAGGCGGCGGCGGAGGCGGCGGCGGAGGCGGCGGCGGAGGCGGCGGAGGCGGAGGCGGAGGCGGAGGCGGAGGCGGAGGCGGCGGCGGAGGCGGCGGCGGAGACGGCGGAGACGGAGGCGGAGACAGAGGCGGCGGCGGAGACGGCGGAGGCGTCGGCGGCGGTGGTGGTAATTCTTGGCGGCGTCGGCGGCGGTGGTGGTAATTCTTGGCGGCGTCGGCGGCGGTGATGACAGTGATATATGGTGCAACAGTTGAAGCTGGAAAACTTCCTGAGGAAATGTCAACTGGAAGTGAACTTTTGATGATGAAATGTTGCTGTTGTTAGGGTTGTGATAAATAGCTGTTGATGCTGTTGCTGTTGTTGTTGCCGTAAACACTTTCATTGGCAGCTAAATAGCGCAGTGATTATGATATTTGTCTTTCTGCCTGCCACCTCGTCCATCTATCTCTCCGTCCGCACGTCTGTCTGTCCGCATGTCTGTCTGTCTGTTGCCCTACCCGTCAGTCTTTCTGTCCGTCTGACTGGTGTTATCAGGCTGACTGTCTGACATGCTTCTCTCTCTCCCTCTCTCTTTCTCTCTCTCTCTCTCTCTCTCTGACACATGCACACGTACGCATAGCTATATACACATACACGCACACACACACACACACACGCACACACACTCGCACACGCACACATACATAGCTACACACAAACACACACATTATATGCAAAGTGGGGAAGAGAGAAGGTAGAAGAAAGACAGATAGAAGGGAGAGAAATAGGGGACAGAGAGACAGAGGAGAGACGGAGGAAGAGAGAGTAATTACATGGGTCTCCGTCGGTTTCCACGATGACTATTCATATGTTCAAAACCTGCAGCTCATTTAAATCGGCATGCATTCTACACAACACGTCTTCCCTCAATGTAATTCTGGATCAGCGTGACATAGTGTGACAAGGCTGGATCTTTATATTACAGCTACAAAATCAATTCGAAGGGATTCAGCACAGTTTCCGTCTACCCAGTTTCATTCACAAAACTAGTAAGCGACCGTTTCCAATGGTATTATGTTGTGGAATATGTGTGATCAAGAAGCACCCTTCTTAACCATTCGGTCATGCTGCATTCACGTATGGAGCGATGTAATGTATGAAATACACCTATTCAATACTTTGGGGAGGGGTTATGAGAAGCGATATGAAGTACGAGTTACTGTTGTTCATAACTTTAGAGAGGGCGTTGACTTAAGCAGCAGAGAGGAGTAGAAGTTACTGAAGGATGGTGAGAGGATATGACAGAAGGCAGGTGCAATGGTTGACAGTGTTTTAGTTACATATATAGATATACTTACGTTAGACAGACAGACAGACAGACAGGGTGGATGGGGAGTAGAAGTTACTGAAGGATGGTGAAATATGACAAAACGAGAGCAATGGTTGACAGTGTTTTAGTTACATATATAGATATACTTACGTTAGATAGATAAACAGAGAGAGAGAAAGAGAGATAGACAGACAGGCAGAGAGACAGACAGACAGGCAGATAGGCAGGCAGACAGACAGACAGGCAGATAGGCAGACAGACGGACAGATAGACGGGCAGGCAGATAGATAGATAGATAGATAGAATTGTCCGTCTGTCTAGCACACACCACAGTCACGCAGGTGAGCATACAGACATCGACAATCAAGTAATTGCTCTACATTTATATATTTAGTGTCACGCAAAGCTTTCTTACCAAATGTGAATATCTACGTGAAACTCGTAACCATAGAAACTAGGGATATTTTTTGAATTTTTTTTGAAAGAAACTTTGATTTGCAAGAGGTTTAGTGAATAGACACATCCCGAGTATTTTTAACATCTGTTTGTGTACAAAACTTTGTGAATGTTCGATAGACGCAACACAAAACATATTTATGTGTGTTTGTGGGAATTGCTTAAAGAGTGGAAAGGAGGCGACTTATACGTGTGAAAACTTTGTGTGTGTATGCATGTGCGCCTGTGCATTATATACGTGTATATACGTGTATGTGCGTGCATGCGTTCTTGTGTGTGTGTGTGTGTATGTATGTATGCATGTATATGTATAAGCAAACACGCACACACAGACATATATATATATATATATATATATATATATATATATATTGTTCAAAACGATACAAAAGAATAAAAAAATAAAAGACAGAGGCAGGTGAAGAAACAACAAAGTATAATAGTTTGACATTCAGGAAAAAATAGAAAAGTCTTTGACGTTTCGAACCTATGCTCTTCTACAGAGAGGAAAGGGAATGAGGGGAGAAATCGCGTCTTTTTGGCCTTGAGGCTATATTTTTCTCGTTTCTTATCCATTTCGTCTTTCGTCCATCATCTTAAATTTCGCCTTTCGTCCGTTGTCCTTCATCCGTTGTCCTTCGTCCATTGTCTTAAATTACATATATTCACTCTCCTATGTCCACTTCTGTATCGCTTGTTATCCATGTATTATTTGCTCTTGGTCCTATACTCTCCGCAGCTTTCACGGGCACTGCCAGCACGGGAAGATTGAATTCAGAACCACAAGGTATCAAGGCCAACTCCACAACCAAATGGCCATGCCTGATGCAGGCCTACTGGTATATCCTACTGATTGTGTATACACACACTTATGTTGATGCATAATGGTGTGTATGTGTGTGTGTTAGTGACTGACAAGACAACAGGTGTTAATTCCCTGCACTCAGCCCTGAGAGCAATGTTTATAGCAGAAACAAATTGCATAATTCTTGTTCTTTTGTCATTCATTCATTAATATTATGCCATATACTTTCCTGACACTTTTACTGTAAAGCATAAGTATATTGAATCCTAACTATCAGTTACCAGTATCACTATGCCTAATCAAAATTATCATTCATTTATATATATATATATATATATATATATATATAACTTAATAGCATTTCAAACCATTTATTGTTCCAGCACAAGCGTGGCCATGTGATAAGAAGCTTGCTTCCCAACCACATGGTTCCAGGCTCAGTCCCACTGCATAGCACCTTTAACCCTTTCGTTACCAACCCGGCCAAAACCGCCTCTGGTTCTGTAGTACAAATGCCTTGTTTTCTTAAGTTTTGAATTAAAATCTTCCACCAAATCTTAGTCACAATTTATGTTTCTAACACTACCTTAATGATAACTAAGCTATTTTACTAAATTCTTTCTTATATTTAAAATTAATGGAAAGAAACACAGAGCATCTCAAAATAAATACGGTAACGAAAGGGTTAAGGTAGTGCTCCAGCATGGCAGCAGTCAAATGACTGAAACAAGTAAAACAATAAAAAAATAACCATAAATTTTGCAAACAAATAAAAATAAAAATAAATAAATAAATACAGAATAATGTTTTTGTTTTTTTTAAATATTATTTTAATTTTATTTTACAGGATTTAATGTTTTAAAATTTTGGTTGAAGATGAGAACACAAAATATGACAACTGATTCTCAACTTGACCTTTGAAATTTTTTGATGGGGTTTAATTCAAATTTTGGGGTTTGGAGAATGGTAGATTTTTTTTTTTTTAAGGATTAAAATGTCATCCCTGAAAAATGTCCAAATAAAAAAAAAAAAATAGATGAGTAAAATTATTCTTACTGAACAATTGAACAAATTAAATGGAAATATTTTTTTATCTAGGTAATTAAAAAAAAATGATATAAGGAGTTTATTTTTTTATTTGTTTATTTACTTGATTTTTTTTTTTCCTCCAAAAACTTGAAAATTTTTTTTTTTCAGTAAGATCTGAAGTAAAAATATTTGTTATCTCAGATAAATTATATGGTAGCTGAGACAGCATTCAACAAATCATTAATAGTTTTTAAATTTTTTTTTTTTAATTCAAAGGCAACAAATTAAAATTTTTTTTTTTAATCAACATTCCATCTTTTACCATTTTGAAAGAATGATTTTGGAAAAGGTTGTAAAAATAGAAAAACCCAAATAGGTATTTTTTCTTTTTTTT
Organism: Octopus bimaculoides; assembly: GCF_046866305.1. Classification (NCBI taxonomy): domain Eukaryota; kingdom Metazoa; phylum Mollusca; class Cephalopoda; order Octopoda; family Octopodidae; genus Octopus; species Octopus bimaculoides. The sequence goes on along the minus strand of NC_142947.1, from coordinate 35,518,659 downwards.
TTTTTTAAATTTTTTTTTTAACAGAAACCGAAATTCTCGGTTGAGAAATTGTGCTTTTTTTAATAAAAAAAAATGATGAATTTTCATCAAAAAGCATATATGTATGTGTATATATGTACATACACATACATATATGTGTTTTTATATATATATATATATATATATATATATATATATATATATATATATATATATATATATATATATATATATATATATATATATATATATATATATATTATATTATATTATATTATATTATATTGAACACTTTAAATTTTTTTAAATATATTTTGGCCTTCTGGAAAACCCTGCACTTTGCAGTTCAAATAAGATCAATTTTGAAAAGCCGTAGCAAAAAAACAAGTGTGAACAAACAAAAATTAGCCATATAAAAGGGGAAATGAGAAAAGTCTCTTCTTTTGCACCGAAATGGCCCTTAAAAAAAAGAACAATAAAAATAGATAAATCAAAAAAATTCCTGCAGAATCCAAATTTTTGTTTCCTTTTTGAAAACAGCTCTTTTGAAGAATTTTAAAAGAAGAAAGAAAGAAAATTGAAATATTTGTAAATAAAAGTAAAATTTGAAAAAAATACAAATTTATTTAAAAGCTTGACCAAACATTTGAAAGGATGTTAGGAGGTTTGTTTTATAGTTTTATGTATACTTTTCTGGTATTTTTTTAATATTTATCTCAGTGACCAGCTTCCTCCATACAACAAAAATATTTTTTAAATATTTAAAAAAAAAAAGAAAAGAGACTTACAGTTAAAAGTAGGGAAGGAATTTGATTGAAATCATTCAAATATCAAATGATAAATACAATTTAATGAAATTATTTTAAAAATAACTGATAAACCCAGAATTATCCATGCTTTGTTTTGTATATGTATGTGTGTGCAAAGAGAGAGAAACACACACACAGACATTGAAAGGAAAAGAAAGAGAGAAAAGAAAAAAGAAAAGGAATAAAAGAAAATAATAAACATTAGCAAAAGTCAATCAAAGATATTGGCATTGGAAAACATTTCAAAATATGTGATTCTCCAAAGTTAATGTAAAAAAAAAACAAACAAACAAAATAAATAAAACCAAAATTATTCATAGAAAATATATATTTGATTAAAATAGTGAATTCTGAAATAAAAGCGATATATCCATTGTGTTTGAGGAATATTTTGCAACACAAGTCTCAAATTTCTTCACTATTCTGTCATTTATAAATTTATAATAGCAGTAGAGCAAATTCTTTTAGATGAATTTGTCTTCCATTTATCACACAATAACTAAATAGATCGTATACATATATATATATATATATATATATGCTTACATATATATATATATGCATACATATATATATATGCATATATATATATATATATATATATATATATATATATATATATATATATATATATATATATATGTATATAAGTATATATAAGTATATATGTATATATTTTCATATATATATATATGTATATATATATATATATATATATATATTGTATGTGCGTTTGTCAGTATGTGTATGCATATATGTGCATATATTTTATTTTTTCCTGTGTGTTTCTGTCTGTGTGTATATGTGTGTGTGCATAAATATATATACATATATATTCTTGTGTATGTGTGTGTATGTATATATATATATATATTATGTATAATATCTATAAATACACATATGTATACACATACATGTACATCGGTGCACGTGTGTGTACAAGTCTGTATGCATGTGTATGTGTATTTATTTATGCTTGCATATGTGTGTGTGTATATGTGTGTTTGTATGTGTGTGGGGTAGGTGAGTGTGTGTATACGTGGGTGTGGGTGGAAGCATGTGTGCGTGCATGTGTGTGTGTACATGTTGTTAATATTTAATGGATTCTAACAAAGAACAATTTCTCACAAGTAATTCTGCAGTTGCAGCATTTCTTAGTTTACAAGAAAGAAAGAACACTACCGCCATCATCATCATCACCATCATCATCATTACCATCATCATCATCACCATCATCATCATCACCATCATCATCATCACCATCATCATCAGCCGCATTATCAGCATCATCATCATCATCATCATCACCAGCACCACCACCATCATCATCATCATCATCACCATCACCATCATCATCACCACCACCACCATCCTCCTCCTCCTCCTCCTCCTCCTCATCATCATCATCATCATCATTTTCTTTGATGTTATTATCGCCATCCTTGTTATCATTGTCATCACTGCTGTTATACCATTACCGTTGTGGTTATCGTCACTGACGTCATCATCATCATTATCATCATCATCACCATTTGCATCACTATCAATATCATCGTTTGTTCCTAATTATCATTCATTCATTCATTCCTTCATTCATTCATCACCATCAATCATCATCATCATAATAATAATAATAATAATAATAATAATAATAATAATAATAATAATCCTTTCTACTATAAGCACAAGGCCTGAAATTTGTGGGGAGGGGCATAGTCGATTTCATCGACCCCAGTACTTGACTGCTACTTAATCTACCGACCCTGAGAGGATGAAAGACAAAGTCAACCTCAGTGGAATTTGAACTCAGAATGAAGCAGCAGACGAAATTACCACTAAGCATTTTGCCCGGCATGCTAACGAGTCAGCCAGCTCACCACTTTAATAATAATAATATAACCATTATTCTCATTCATCATCATTATCATCATCATCAACAATCACTACCACCATCATGGTCATCTATTTGGATGAAAGCAACCATAAAGTACATTACATGAACCAACAAACCAACTGCCCACCACAACCACCTCCACCACCACCACCACATACTTCCACCCCTGTTACTAACCATCAGTATACCACATCTTATTGTATTAAAGGTGTAAGTTAGTCAAATGGACCAAGTTTTTGTCTTCTGTTGTTTTTTGGGTTGTTTTTTTTTTTCTTGTTTGCTTTTTTAGCTGGCATGGCTGTGTGGTTAAGAAGCTTGCTTTGCAACCATGAGGTTTTGAGTTCAATCCTACTCAGGAGTGAATTTGATGGACAGAAACTGTGTGCTAACAAGGCGGCGAGCTGGCAGAAACGTTAGCACGCCGGGCGAAATGCTTAGCGGTATTTTGTCTGCTGTTACGTTCTGAGTTCAAATTCTGCCAAGGTCAACTTTGCCTTTCATCCTTTCGGGGTCGATTGAATAAGTACCAGTTATGCACTGGGGTCAATGTAATCGACTAGTTCCCTTTGTCTGTCCTTGTTTGTCCCCTCTATGTTTAGCCCCTTATGGCCAATAAAGAAATAAGAAGCTGTGTGGTAACTTGATATCTAAGTATGTATGTGTGTGAGCCCATCAATACCACCACCACCAATACCACGACCATCACCATCACCACCACCACCACCACCAACACCACGTCCACCACCGCCACCAATACCACTGCCACTGCCAATACGATTTCTATTGTCAAATCATAACCATTTCCATCCCCACCCCCATCACCACCACCACCATCACCATCGTCATTAGTGCACCACTACTGCCACCACTACTAATAGTGCTGGTGCCAGGCGTTTGGTGTAGACATTGGTACTGAACACAGATTAAGACTATTGATGGAGATCAGATCTCTGGAGAGGAATGAGCAAGGGGGAGGAGGAGGAGGACGACGAGGAAGGAGAAGAGGCGGACGAGGAGCAGGAGGGGGAGGAAGAGAAGAAGAAGAAAAAGAAGTTGGGTATGGTAGTGTGGGTGAGCAGTTGTTGTGGTGGTAGTAGTAGCAATCGTGGTAATGGTGGCGACAGCAGCAGTAGTGGTGGTGGTTGTCGTCGTCGTCGTCGTCATGGTGGTGGTGGTGATAATGATAGTGGTGGCGGTGGTGGTAGTGGTGGTGGTGGTGGTGTTGGTGACGGTGGTGGCAGTAGTGACAGTGGTGGTGGTTGTGGTGGGGAGGATGAAGTTGCTTTGCAGTGGTGTTTGTCAATAATAAACCAGGTTAACTCAGTAGCCTTTGTCATCAATGGTGGTGGGGTGGGTGTGACGGTGGCGGCGGCAGCGGCGGTGGCAGTGGTGCTTGGCAGTGGTGTGGTTAAATATTAAACGTCTCTATACTGAATGAAGTAGACAGTGTCCATTGATTGGCAGAAACGGTTGGCTGGTCGGTCGGTCGGTGAGCAAAGCGAATGGTTGTCAGGGTAAACAAAAACCAGTTGCTAGGCAAGTAAATAATGCATTCATTGATACCAGATTATACAATTGATAAGTTACTGATGAATGAAGCCTGTTGTTGTTTTATAGTGAGAAGATATACAGGCTTTGTAGGAGGAGACCCAGGAGAGGAGTATGTGTGGGGGGTGGGGGGCGTGCGTATGTGTGTGGGGAATGTGGGTGTATTAGGTGCAGGCATGGCTCTATGGTAGGAAGTGGGCTTCTCAAGCACATCCTCCTTGGTTCAGTCCACTGTACGGCACCTTGGAACAAGAGTCTTCTACAACCCACTGACAAGGCTTTGGTTGGCCTGGATCTATATATATCTGTAATATAATATGTGACAATTATTTGGTTGCCATAATGTGTATATATAAGGAGCACTCTGTTGGTTACAACGACGAGGGTCCCAGCTGATCCGATCAAAGGAACAGCCTGCTCGTGAAATTAACGTGCAAGTGACTGAGCAATTCACAGAAACGTGTACCTCCAATGTAGTTCTCAGCATGACACAGAGTGTGACAAGGCCAGCACTTTGAAATACAGGTACTACTCATTTTCGCCACATGAGTGGACTGGAGCAACGTGAAATAAAGTGTCTTGCTCAATGATACAACGCGTCACCGGGAATTGAACTCACGGCCTTACGATTGTGAGCCGAATGCCCTAACCACAAGTCATGCGCCTTCACACACACACACACACACACACACACACATACATGTGTGTGTGTGTGATCAGCCTCATCATCATCATCATTTAACGTCCATTGTCCATGCTGGCATGGGCTGGACAGATTAATTAGGACTGGTAAGCTGAGGGCTGCACCAGACTCCAGTGTGGTCTGGCATGTTTTCCACAGCTGGGTGCCCTTCCTAAAGCCAACCACTCCGATAATGTAATGGGTGCTTTTACGTGCCACCAGCACGGGTGCCATTTTCATGACACCAGTATCTGCCACGACTACAATTTCACTTGACTTGATGAGTCTCCTTTTCAAGCCTGGCACACCTCCAAGGGTCTTGGTCATTTGTCATAGCCTCTGTAAGGCCCAACACTTGAAAAGTGCTTTTTACGTGCCACCAGCACAAGTGCAAGTTACACGACACCACCATTGGCCACATTACCTCCATGAGGCCCAACGCTCAAATGGTACTTTTTATGTGCCACCAGCATAGGTGCCAGTTATGTGACACCAGCTTCGGTTATGACTATGAATGACTAATGATGAAGCACGCTGGCATATCGCCAAAGCCCATGGTCACTTGGCCTCCATGAGGTCCAACGTTTGAAGATCATGCTACACCACCTCGTTCCATGTCTACCTCTACCACAGTTTCCCTCCACAGTTAGAGATCGGAACTTCTTTAAACAGCTGTCCTCATCCATATGCATCATATGACCATACCTATGCAGTCATATATGTCTGTATATATAGGTCTCGGTTATGCGAGCAGAGTCCTTTGTTTCCAGTCTTCCACAAAAACATGTCTGGTCATAGGGACTGTTGTGTTACTTGGAAACAGGTGAGGGTTGGTGACAGGAAGGGCGTCCAGCTTTAGAAAAATGCACCGCAACAAAATTCTGTCCGACTCATGTGACCATGGAAAAGCAGACATTATATGATGAGGATGATGATGATAATGACGGCGATGTTGATGATGATGATGTGGAGGAGGAGGAGGAGGATGATGGGAGGATGATGATGACGACGACAATGATGACAATGACAACAATGAGGAGGAGGATAACGATGAAAATGACAATAATGATGCTGATGATGATGACAATGGCAGCAATAGTGATGACAATGAGGAGGAGGAAGAGGAGGGAAGAGGTGGACGATGAAGTTGACGATGATGATGATGTTGATGACAACAATGACAATGATGACAATGACACTGATGATGATGAGGAGGAGGAGGAGGAGGAGGAGGAGGATGTTGACGATGACGACAACAGTGACAACAACAATGACGATGACCATGATGATGATCATCATCATTAACATGATCACAATGTGCTTATGTGTATGTGGGTATATATTTGTAAATCTGTATTTGCCAATCAATGAGTCTGCATGGGTGATGGTAGTGTGTGTGTATGTGTGTGGTTGTACGTCTGCCCATCAATAGATTTGTACGTACAATATATAAGTCTGTGCGTGCATACATGCCTGTTTTCCGTGTGTGTGTGTGTGTATGTGTTTATAGTGTGTGTGTATGTGTACAATACGTGTACATTTGTAGTTATGCGTGTAGCTATTATGCCTGTATTAGTATATGCGCATATGTTGTAGTCTGTATATTTGTGAATTTTCTTTTGTCAATTTATGTTCATGCATGTGTGATGTCTGTGTTTGTGTATGTGTGTGTATGTGGATACATACATATTGGCTATAATCATGTATGTGTGTATATGTGCATATATTCTATATGTTTGGGTATATATTCTTTGTGTGTGTGTATGTGTATGTGTGTGTATATATTTAGAATATGGTTTATAGATCAGAGACAGGTATTCTCTGTATAGAATACGCTTCATAGTGCTCAAGGGGGTTAAATTTGATCAGGTAAAGGAGTAAATGTAAGGAGAAACAAGTTAGGCAAGTCGATAAACAAAAAATATTAAATATGTTTACTGTAAAGCCTCGAGTATAGTCCGCCCTTGAGTATAATACGCAGGGGATTTTTAGGGGGCTGTACCTCTGAAAAACCTAAACCTTGTGTATAATATACACTCCTTCTCTAACTTGAGTCAAGGAGGCCTATATAACATCCTTGCTTTGTAAACGTATATACGGTAACGTCCTTTATTATTATTGTATATATAACATAATGCAAACGTGTAGCTTTATTGTGCACTTTGTTTGCAGAATAAATAAAGAAATAACAGTAATAACGTCAGTGAAAAATAAATAATAAGTAAATTGCCTTTACATATTTATCACTTAGAAAATTTTGCTTAGAAAATATTTTTCATTTTTAACCTCGTATATAGTACGCACTAGAAATTTTGACCTTCAAATTTTTGGAAAAAATGCGGATTATACTCGAGGATTTACGGTAATACAAAAATGTACACCTAAGGTAAGTATCTTCTACTATAGCCTCAGGCCAACCAAAGAGTGGATTTGGTAGACAGAAACTGACAGAAGCCCATCGTATATGTGTGTGTGTGTGTGTCTGTGTTTGTCCCCCTGCCATTGCTTGACAATCAATGCTGGTGTGCTTATGTCCCTGTAACTTAGTGGTTCAGCAAAAATAGACTGATAGAATAAGTACTAGGCGTACAAGGAATAAGTCCTCAGGTCGATTTGCTCAACTAAAGGTGGTGCTCCAGCATGGCCGTAGTCAAATGACTGAAACAAGTAAAAGGATAAAAGGATATGTTTACACGGAATAGAAATGATATCAGGAATTAAAGTGCCAAATAAGAGTTTTACGAGTTCAACAGCTGTTTCTAGGGGCTTGATGGTTCAAAATAATGATTGTAAATTGATTGTCATTGGATAACATCAGCTTCCATCTTCAGGGAGGAATTTTACATTTGAGGTGTTGACAGAATGGAGTTTAAAGATGGACATTCTGTCAACACCTCAAATGTAAAATGTTCTGGTAGATTGCTCTAAATATTGGTTTCAAATTTTGGCACAAGGCCAGTAATTTCAGGGAAGGGGACTAAGTCAATTACATTAACCCCAGTTCTCAAATGCTGTTTGTTTTATTGACCTTGAAAGCTTGAAAGGTAAAGTCAACCATCAACACCACCTCAGATATTGATTTCAAATTTTGGTGCTGGACAAGCAGTTTCATTTGGGCAGGGACAATCAATTACATCGACCCAGTGCACAACTGGTACTTATTTTATTACTCCCCTGAAAGGATGAATGACAAAGCCAGCCTTGGCAGAATTTGAACTCAGAACATAAAGAAAGACAAAAAATGCTGCTAAGTATTTTGCCCACCCCAGAGATAACAATTCATTCAACCAGCTCACTGCCCCAGATTGCATTAAATATTGTATGTTTTAATGCAATAAAACTTCTTTTCTTTTTTTCTGAATCTGTACTGTTGAAGATGGTGTGCATCCAGTATTCCTATGCATCTTTTATGCTATCATACACAGGACTTTGTTCAGAATATCAAAACAAGTATTAATGATATTTTTAGATAGCTTATCTGGGCCGGATATGGCTGGCTTAAATACTAAAGGGTTAAAGTGCTGTTTTGTATATATATCTAGGTCGATGCTGTTGCTATATACACATATTGATATTTTTTTATGACATCAGAGTACTATTCATGTATCTAGTTCAGTATTGTTGATACGTGCACGCACGCACACACACACACATGAACACACACACATACAGACACAGACACACACACACACATATACAGACACAGATACACATGCACACACACACACACATACGTACACAGACACAGACATACACATACGGACACAGACACACATGCACACTCACACATACGTACACAGACATAGGCACACACACACATAGACACACATTACATACACACACACACACACACACACATGTGAACAATCATCCAAGACAATATTAGAGAACAGTTTACATATCTAGGTTAGGGATGTTGCTATACACACACACACACACACACACACGCACGCACGCACACACACATTCATACACACATGCATACAGGCACTCATATGCATACACACACACACACACACACAAACATCCTTGACCACATTAGAGTGCTGTTCAGACATCTAGTTCAGTGCTGTTACTATGCAAACACACACACACACACACACATCAGATAGTTAATTGATCAAGTAATAAGAGTACTAGATATAAATGTTTCATAGTGTCTATTCCAACCCACTACACTTTGGGTTCAAACCCTGCCAAAGTCAGCTTCCAACATTTTTTTATTTTAATGGGGGGGATGACGCGTGTCAATAAAAATGTGCCACCTCTGGGTGACAGACTATTAGGAGATTGGGTGAGAAATCTTGCAATATCCATTCTAACTCTGCATTTTGGCAGTAATGTCTACAACAGTGAAAGGTAAACTGCAGATCATAGGGGCTTTCTGAATGGCACAACTAACAAAAAAAGAGTGACCTTGAATTTTTTTTAGTAATGTGATCCACCTGATGATCAACCATGTCTCATGTGGCCCATTTCTTGCAAAAGAATGCTTATGCTAAGTCTACAACAACCCTGGTGCCAAACTATGTATGTACATGTGTCTTTGTGTTTTTTGTCCCCCCCCCTACACCTCGCCAACTGGGGTTGGTTTGGTTATGTCCCTCTAACTTAGCGGTTCAATAAAAGAGACCAATAGTGTAAGTACTATATTTTAAAATCAGTTACAGGGTTTGATTTGTTCAACTAAAACCCTTAAAGGTAGTGCCCAGCTGCAGTCCAATGAGTGAAACAAATAAAAGATTAAAAAACATAAAAGTTGCTGTCTTAAAAAAGACTGCTTTGGGTAACGTAGTATGACAGGATGGTCATGGCTAGAATGCAGTTAGTATTGTAGTTAACTCGATAAAAAGTTATTTGGGGTTAAACAACCCACAACTACTTCAAAATATATATATTAGCAACAGAGGCAGTATTAATACAGAGAAGCGGTATTTATTCCCACTTAAATGGATGTTCTGTTAGAACAAGCTATACTGTGGTAGATACCATGAGAGAAAGTCTCATATTGGCTCTTGGTGGAAAATGCATGGTTGTTTATATTGCTAGTGGGGAAATAAATTGATGGTGATGATGATGATGACAATTTATGTCATGAAAATTTTAAAACTTTGGGAGAACATGAAATCATTTTTCTTTCCTTTCAACTGTAGAACTTGAAGCACATAATGCTATAAATGATAGTATGTAAATACTGGATTTAAAATCACTTTGGGATTAAAAAAAAAAAAACTGAAGGCTACCTTTGACTTTCTCTATCCAAAAAAAGGGGTTTTTTCAACTCAGTATTTACATGTTACTGTCTATAGCATTATGTGCTTCGAGCACTACAGTCGATAAAATAATAATGATGTTTTCTGATTTAGGCACAAGGCCAATCATTTTGACTGGCTGGTATTTTATTTTATCAGCCCTAGAGGGGTAAAAGGTAAAGTTGATCTCAGAGGAATCTGAACTCAAAACATAATGAGATTTTAAAAACTCTCCAATTATTCTTATCCAACGCCTTAATGATTCCACCAGCTTGCTGCCTTCTGGAGCTTCAATAACGACAACTACAACAATAACAACAGCAAAAACAATAACACTATTTACACGATTACTCGACTTGCTAGAAACAATAACAGAATCTTCCTCAAGTTGCACTTTACGGTCTTAAAAAAGACAAGGTCATTTTGGATAATGGTGGTTCTGAGTTCTTTGTGCATAGGAAAAATATGGGATGGTCATGGGTGGAACATCTTTCATTACAGGTCTACTTAATCAGGTTAGACCTTGGACTAAACAACAACTACAGCTGATACCTACCATCAAATGCACTACTCCCACCGCCGCTACCACCATCATCACGACTACCATCACTACCATTTCCACCATTATTACCACCAGCACTACTACAACTACTACCATAACTGCTGCTACCACCACCACCACCACCACCACCACCTCCACCACCATCAATGCCAACACCACTCACACCCCCCTCCTTCTGCTCTTGAGAAATGCTTTAATATCTGCAATAAAAAGTGAGAATTTAATATGGTCCCATCTAAAAACTGATTGTGAACTCTCAGTAACAGGGATTGCCCTATTTGTTTTTTTTTTTATGTGCGTGTGTGTATGTGTGTGTGTGTGTGTGCATGAAGAGAGAAAAATGGTATTAAAATTAGGGTTACTAATGACTCCCCTATTTATTTATTTATTTATTTATTTATTTTTATCACACATTTTAAGCATTTCCCAAATAGTTGCGATGTTCTTTAAAAAAAAAAGTAAAGCCCCTATCATTATCCCATTTTCCCATGGTTGGTAATAGGGATTTAAGGGACACAAAAGAGGCCCACTCAGCTGGGAAATATCTGGTGTTCCAGGGGAGGACTGGGACTGGTGTAAAAAAAACCCAAAAAAAGGTGGGAACAAAGGCACAACTTAAAAAAATGTTTGGTGGAGTGGTGTGTTTGGTGGGGGAGGCAGGAAATAATATCAAATAAAGAAACAATAAAAATACTCCCCCACCCCTCTGCTCTCCTCTCTGAAAATAATGGTTTCAAATTTTGGCACAAGGCCAGCAATTTCGGGGGAAAGGACTAAGTTGATTACATTGACCCCAGCATTCAACTGGTACCTATTTTATCCATCCCTCCAAGGCTGAAGAGCAAAGTCGACCTCAGTGGAATTTGAACTCAGAACAAAAAGACAGACGAAATGCCACTAAGCATTTTGGCTGGTGTGCTAATGACTCTGCCAGTTCACTTTAATAATCTTTTCTACTTTAGGCACAAGGCAGGACATTTGGGGGAGGGGGTAGTCGATTACATCGACCTCAGTACTCAACTGGTACTTAATTTATCAACCCCAAAAGGATAAAAAGCAAAATCGACCTCAGTGGAATTTGAACTTAGAACTTAGTCGAACAAATTGACCCAAGTACTTACCTGTTTTTTTTTTAGTCTAGTACTTATTACTTATTCTATCAGTGTCTTTTGCTAAACTGCCAAGTTATATGGATGTAAACAAACCAGCACCAGCTGTCAGCCAGTGTGTGTGTGGCACAAATACAGATACAAAGACATATACACAAACACACACACATACATACATATATATATATAAATATATTTATATATATGTGTATGTATATATATATATACATATACATATACATGAATCTATATATATATATATATATATATATATATATATATATATATATATATATATATATATATATATACACACACATATACATATACATGAATGTGTATATATATATATATATATATATATATACACATATACATATACATGAATGTATATATATATATATATATATACACATATACATATACATGAATGTATATATATATATATATATATATATATATATATATATATATACACATATACATATACATGAATGTATATATATATATATATATATATATATATATATATATATATATATATATATATATATATATATATACACATATATATGAGACAGTATTCTACACAGTTTCCATCTATCAAATTCACTAACAAGGCATTGATCAGCTTGGGGCTTTAGTAGGTGACACTTTCCCAAGGTGCCATACAGTGGCACTGAATCCAGAGACATGTGGTTGCAAAGTGAGATTCTCAACCACACACCCATGCCCACACACATGCACATACTCACACTTAAACACACACACACATATAAATATGGAATGGCCATGAGCGGAATGTCTTTGATCATGGGTCTGGCACAATCTGGACTGTCCTAGTGTTAAACAACAACAACAATAAAAGCAAAAAATACAAAATAAAGCCAACAACAACAAAAGTAACAAAAGAGAGCAATATGACTTTCTGCAAGTATTTGGGACAGATACAAACATGTAGCAATTTGGGGCTGGAGTGCTACATGAGATTGCACTATTACATATGATCATATGTAAATAAAGCAATCATAAGCTGGAATTACTACATGTAGTTGCATGAAGGTAAATGGCTCAAATATTGCATGACATCACATGTAGGGGACACAATCTTTAGATTGGAAATCACATGGAATCACATGTAGATGAAAAGCCACCATGAGATGAAGTATTATAATGTCACATGAAGGTGACACAATCTATAGCTAAGTACTACATTAGGCCACATGCAGGGGATACAATTTTAAGTTGGAATACTAGATGTGGTTACAGGTAGGTAAGGTATTCTTAAGTTAGAATGATACATGAGAAGCTATATTGCTGAAGCAGTTTTGAACTACTGAGGCCACATGTAAATGAAATAGTATTACATGAGGTCACTCATGTAACAGAATCAGTTTGGGGTTGGAGTTCTACATGAAAATTCATGTAGATGAAGGTGTAATAGACTGGAATACTATATGATGTCACATGTAGGTAAAACAATCTTAGAATTAAATTCTATATGAGATATGATATTGGCAAAAATGATTTCCTGATCAAGTGCTACATAATTTCACATGTAGCTGAAGTTTATGAGTGAAAACAATCTTAGGATGGAGTACTACATGAGGTCACATGTAGCTGATGCACATTGTGAAAACAACATGAGTACTACATGAGTTAACATGTTGATGAAGCATACAGATGAAAACAATCTAGGATGGATTACTACATGAGGTCATATAAATTAAACTGCTGTGAGAGAGTACCATATGGTTACTGTTTTTGTTGTTAACTGAGCAGACCTGTGATCAAAAGGATAGCCAGCCATGACCATCCTATCTGACCTAAGGTGACAAACTGGTAGAAATCATAAGCATGTTAAACAAAATGCTTAGTAGCATTTCTTCTAACTCTCCTTATTCAAACCAGCCATGGCCATCCCATCTGTTTTGTCTAAGCCCAAATTATCCAATGTGTCCTTCCTTTTTGAAGATGCTAAGGTGTGATATAAGATTGATTTGGTTGCTATTGAGCGACCACACTAAGGCTTTTCCATGTATTCAACCATAGGATGGCATACATGTGGTCACATGTAGTGAAGTAGCCATCACAAATCTGACCAATTTAGCCTCCGATAACCAATGATTGAAGGTGGCAAACTGGCAGAAATCATAAGTGTGTTAAGCAAAATATTTAGCAGCATTTCTTCTAGCTCTCCATATTCTGAGTTCAAATCCCACTGAGGTCACTTTTGCCTTTAATTTTTCCTGGGGCAGTCAATAAAATAAAGTACTGGTCAAGTACTGGAGTCAATGAAATCTACAGGATCTCTCTCCTCAAAATTGCTGGTTTTGAACCTTGTAACAGATTGGCATCCTGTTCAAGGGAATTGCTATGATTTCGGTCCCTTAAATGCCATGGAAACCTGGCAAACAACCTAATGAATCCTAGCACACAAGAAGTGAAAAACACAAACTCACCTGAGCTGCTATGTCCTCTCTCTGTTTGCTCTACCACCACTACAATGGCTCGTTCTCATTCTCCCCTCAAATAGCAAACCATGAGCCATCCATGCAAGGGTGGTGAGCTGGCAGAAACGTTAGAATGCCAGGCGAAATGCTTAGCAGTATTTCATTTCTCTTTACGTCCTGAGTTCAAATTCTTATTTCTTTATTGCCCTCAAGGAGCTAAACATAGAGAGACCAAACAAGGACAGACAAACGGATTAAGTCAATTACATCGACCCCAGTGCGTAACTGGTACTTAATTTATCGACCCCTAAAGGATGAAAGGCAAAGTCGACCTCGGTGGAATTTGAACTCAGAACATAGCGGCAGACGAAATACCGCTAAGCATTTCACCCCGGCATGCTAACGTTTCTGCCAGCTCACTGCCTGAGTTCAAATTCTGCCAAGGTCAACTTTGCCTTTCATCCTTTTGGGGGTCGATAAATTAAGTACCAGTTGCATACTGGGGTCGATCTAATTGACTGGCCCCTTCCCCAAAAATTTCAGGCCTTGTACCTAGAGTAGAAATGAGCTATCCATGCATAAGCTTACACACCCAATCAGTCTCTCTTACTTTTTCTTGTTCTCATCAAAACCATGAGCTAAAACATACAACCAATCATTCCTCCCCCTCTACTATCACCAAATAGCATCCCATTGTAACTCTCATATTACTTTCATTATCTTTATCTTTTATCTGTTATCTTTTACTTGTTTCAGTCATTGGATTTTGGCCATGCTGGAGCACTGCCTCGAAGGGTTTTGGTCGAACAAATGGACCCCCAACAGTAAGTGGGTTTTTCTTTTGATGTCTAATACTTATTCTATTGGTCTCTTTTGCCCAAAGCACTAAGTTATGGGGATATAAACAAACCAACACCAGTTATCAAGCAGTGGCAAGAGATGAATACAGATACAAAGACACACACACACACATACACACACAGATAGACAGATAAATAAATGGATATATATATATATATAGATAGATAGATAGATAGATAGATAGATAGATAGATAGATAGATAGATAAACAGACAGATAGACAGACAGACAGACAGTCAGGCAGACAGGCAGGCAGATAGATAGACAGACAGACTGGTAGACTGATAGAGAGATAGATAGACAAACAGACAGACAGGCAGATAGACAGCTAGATAGATAGCTAGCTAGCTAGCTAGATAGATAGATAGATAGAAAGATAGACGTATGACAGGCTTCAAAACAAGTTTCCCTCTACCAAATTCATTCTCAAGGCATTGGTAAGCCTGGTTGGGCTATGAGTCTATTGCAGAGGATATTCGCCCAAGGTGTCACACAGTGGGATTGAACCCAAAACCACATGGCTACAAAGCAAACTTCTTAACCCCACAGCCATATACACACACACACACACAATGTTCAGTGGAATTATCAATCCTCATTTTTTTTCCTCTCTTAATTGCACAAGAAAAATAAATGGCAACACAAAGAACCAAGAACACAGAGCAAAATTCCAAACAGTATTTTTTTCCTCGTAGTTCCAATGTTCTCAACAAGAGAATTCCACCCCAGCCCATCCCCACCATCCTCTGTCCTCTCCTCCACTATGCAAAACCCTCCTCAACCCTACCCCCCCCCCACACCTATTTCGTTCCCCTCTCTCCGGAACCACCTCACCTCCATCCCCCCACACCCATCTAATTGTTGTATTCTATCTCCTGAGTTTGGTGACAAATTTCTTGATAGCTCCAATTATGGCAAATGTCAACCCCCCACCGATGAGGGGAGCAGGTTTGGGTGGACTGGAGTGAAACTGAGAGGTGGATGATGGAAAGGGGTAGCGGTGGCGGTGACAGTGCTGACGACGGTGGCGGCAACAGTGGTGGCGGTGGTGGTGGTGGTGGTGGTGGTGGTGGTATTGTTAATGGTGTTGTTAATAACATTGTTTGATGGTGGTATCGGTGAAGGTGTTGGTGTTGGCAGTGGGAGTAGGTAGGGGTGGTGGAATAAGGAATGAGGGTGGCAATGGGTGTGTCACAGATTCTCCATGATAAATAACATGTAATTTTGTCAACAATGACTTTTTTCTCTTATTTATATATTTATTTGATGTTCCAAAATTTCTATTTATTGATATGCATGTATTTCAGGATTTCATATGTCATGATATATGTGTGTGTGTGTGTGTGTGTGTATTACATATTACATCGGTTGTCAAGCAATGCTTGGGGGGACAAGCACAGACACACAAACATATACACACACATACATACATATATATATATATATATATATATATATATATATATATATATATATACATATACATGACGGGCTTCTTTCAGTTTACGTCTACCAAATCCACTCACAAGGCTTTGGTCAACCCGAGGCTATAGTAGAAGACACTTGTCCAAGGTGCCACGCACTGGGAATGAACCTGGAACCATGTGGTTGGTAAGCAAGCTACTTACCACACAGCCACTATATATATATATATATATATATATAATCATCATCATCATCATCATCAGTCATCTGTTTTCCATGGTGGCATGGGTTAGATGGTTTGTATGGGGATGGTAAGCCAGATAGCTGCACCAGGCTCCAATTTGTTTTGGCTTGGTTTCTACTGCTGGATGCTTGTCCTAATGCAACCACTCCACAGAGTGTATAAGGGCGCTTTTAACATATCACTGGCACATAAGAAAGCAAAAAAAACAAACGTTAGAACCTGCATAAGAAATATATTAGCTTGATGCTCAGTGAAAGGAGAGAGTTTGACATTTTGAGCATAGCTCTTCATCGGAAAGGAGACAGGGGAAAGTCCAAGAATGGAGAAGAAATCGCCAACAGAATACATGTCTTTTTGGCACACTTTTGTAAACAGAAACTGTGTACAATATATATGAATATATAAATGTAGAATATATATGCGCGTGTGTGTGTACACACACATATATTCTACACAGTTTATGTTTACCAAAGTCACTCACAGGGCACTGATTAGTCTGTCTGAGGTTATAGCAGTAGATAATATTTGCCCAAGGTGCCACATAGTGGAACCAAACTCAAAAACACATGGTTGCTAAGCAAGGGTCTTAACCACAAAGCTATGCATGCACCTACCACATATAAATACATACATAGATCTACATATGTGTATATATATATATATATATATATATATATATATATATATATATATATATATATATATATATATATATATTTATACATATATATACTTATGTATATGCATATGTGTATATATATATATATATATATTTATACATATATATACTTATGTATATGCATATGTGTATGTATATATATATATATATACATATACACATT
>NC_142947.1:35493499-35498499 GCF_046866305.1 Octopus bimaculoides | reverse complement strand
TATAGATATATATATATACGACGGACTTCTTTAAGTTTCCATCTACCAAATCCACTCACAAGGCTTTGGTCGGCCCGAGGCTATAGTTGAAGACACTTGCCCAAGGTGCCATGCAGTGGGACTGAACCGAGAACCATGTGGTAGGTAAGCAAGCTACTTACCACACAGCCACTCCTGAAGATAGCACAGTTTAATTTCAAGAAAATTTAGCTGCTATTTCTAAAAGCTCTTGTTGTAGACATGTAACCACACCCTTCTTGGCTCAGCTTTCCCTCATTAGCTTTTCAGTGGATAAATAGTGTAAGGTGGGGAATTTTAAAACAGACAATAAGTCGTTTAAATTCACTTAGTTTCCTTTGCTCGTTAAAGTAATTTACATTTTAAATTCAGATTTTAAACTCATTATAAAACTCACTTATTTCAAGAATTCTCTTTTACCAGAATGTTTTTTTTTTCACAGGGTTCTATTTAAGGAGGTGATGGGTAGATGAGAATTATAAGAAGTATGTTGATAGGTGGTAATAATAATAATAATAATAATAATAATAATAATAATAATAATAATAATAATAATTCATATACTTCTTTTTTCTTTTGGTACAACTTCCCTAAAAGGTTGCCAAAATATTTTAGACAAATGCTCTCCAAAAGAAAATAATACATGCATGTAGATATGTGTGAAAAGGGTTATATATATATATATATATATATATATATATATATATATATATATATATATATATATATATATATATGTATATATATATATATATATACAGGTGTGGCTGTGTGGTAGGAAATTTGTTTCTCAACCGCATGATTCTGGATTCAATCCTGTTGTCTGGCACCTTGGCAAGCGTCTTTTACTATAGTACCAAAGCCTTGTGACTGGATTTGGTAGACAGAAACTGAAAGAAGCTGAGATTGGTTAATAGAGACAGGCCAATTCTCTTGCAAGACAATTCTCGGTTACATACTGCCAAAGAACGCTACTCAAGTTATAGGAACTGAACTTGGAAGTACTCTGTCATCCACCATATTCACCAAACCTTGCATCAACTGACCATCATGTTTTCCAGGTATTAGAGAACTTTTTACAAGGAAAAAACTTCAGATCTGAAGAAGATGCAAAAACAGCCTTTCATGATTTCATCACCTCTTGCTCTCCAGAATTCTTCACTGCTGGCATTAATAAGCTACCAATAAAATGGCAAAATTGTGTTGCTAATTTAGGTGTATACTTTAATTAACTGCATTGCTTTTTGCTGAGATAAAGTAAAATAAACTTTCAGTTCAAAATCAGACATTTCATTCTTAATGACCTGATATATATATATATATATATACAATAAAAAAAAAGGAAGAACAAACATAAAAAAAGCAACAACGCGAGGATGTGGTACATGTAAAGTATTAGCAGACGCTCAGGGAAGGAAAGAAAGGTGGTTTAACACTTCGAACAAAGCTCTTCTTCAGAAACAGAGGAAAGTCCAATAGAAAAGGAAGGCAGAGGGAAAAAAATCGCCAATGATTCACATATGGTTACACACACACACACACACACACACACATATATATACATACATATAAGGTATATATAAATAGGTGCAGACGTGGCTGTGTGGTAAGAAGCTTGCTTCCCAACAACACGGTTCCAAGTTCAGTTCCACTACGTGGCACTTTGTGCAAGTGTCTTCTACTATAGCCTTGGGCCGACCAAAGTCTTGTGAGTGGATTTGGTGGATGGAAGCTGAAAGAAACCTGTCGTGTGTGTGTGTGTCTCTATTTGTCCTCCCCACCATCACTTGACAACTGATGCTGGTGTGTTTAGATTCCTGTAACTTAGCAGTTCAGCAAAAGAGACCAATAGTATAAATACTACTCTTACAAAGAATAAGTTCTGGGGTCAATTTCTTCAACTAAAATCCTTTAAGGCAGTACTCCAGCATGACCACAGTCAAATGACTGAAAAGAGTAAAAGAATAAAAGAAAATATATACATACATACATATATATACATATATATAGTAATGATAATAATAACCCTTGGATAATAGAATATGAGCTTTTATATACATATTCAAAACGTTTCCTGTAATGCACAATGCACAACAGGCACTACTCTAAAAGTAATGCTGACAGACTCTACCTACCAAAAATGGAAGGAAGCAGAAGATATCATTAGTACTACAATACTGGAGATAAAAATTATGCTGTATGTCATGAAGAAAGAATACTGTTTTGGACCAGAAATATCTAAAATATCACTGAAACAATAAGAGAATTTGAGAACAGAAGGGAAAATAACTGGATGAATAGCTAGAAAGAGAGGAAATTGCATGGTGGCCAATTCGTGCAACAAACTGAGGATTTGGGTTGTCGTGGACATGTGGAAACCCGAAACAGGAATTTGAATTACTAATTTTAGAGGCTCAGGAACAGAATGAAGTTCATCAGAATGAAGTTCACAAAGACAAAGATTGATAAAATTTAATCAAAGAGCAAATCTGTAGTGAAATCTTATGTGATTGCAGTAAGCTAACACAAGAAGAGTATAAATGCAAATCTTGACAGCATTACCAGCTCTCTCTCTCTCTCTCTCTCTCTCTCTCTCTCTCTATATATATATATATATATATATATATATATATATATATATATATATATATATATATATATATATATATATATATATATATATATATATATTTATCTATCTATCTATCTATTTATCAATTTATCTACCAGGCTGTTTGGCTTTTTAGCTGGCTGGCTGTCTTTCTGGCTGTCTGCTTGTCTATCTAAATCAATTTCTCTGTCTTTCTAACAATCTATCTATCTATCTATCTATCTATCTATCTATCTATCTAACTATCTATCTATCTATCTGTCTATCTATCTATCTATCTATTTATCAATCTATCTACCTGGCTGTCTCTCTGTCTGTTTATCTATCTATCTATCTATCTATCTATCTATCTATTTAACTAAGTATCTATCAACCTATCTATCTATCTATCTATCAAATCAACAGCTCATAAGTAAAAAAGTGTAGGAGCTTCTAATGTAGGTAATACATCTAAGTACTCAATGCAAAACAGCAAAGGTTCTTTTTGTCTGCCAACACACCCTGCTCTCTTGAAAGAATAAGGAATAGATCCACATTGTTTTCGTTTTGTTTTGTTTGTTTTATGGTCTCTAGATCTTCATCTCATCCACCCCCAAAACCCACCCCGTTTCCTATACACACAATAAAAACAAGATGGCCCATTGATAATCATAACACTAACTAAAGGATTCTTTTGATCAGCTGTTTCCGTATCATAATTGTACTGAAGCAACCCAACGACAACAGCAACTAATGCTGCTGCTGCTGTTATTACAACTACTTCTACTACTACTACTTCCACTACTGCTGCTGCTGCTTCTACTACTACTACTACTACTATCAACATCTACTACTACTACTACTACCACTACAACCAATATCACAACTGTTGCTGCTGCTGCTGCTACTACTACTACTACTACTACTACTACTACTACTACTACTATTACTTCCACTACCATGAATACCACTACAACCAACACCACTACTGTTGCTGCTGCTACTACTATAACTACTACTACTACTACTACTACTACTACTACTACTACTGATGCTGCTGCTGTTACCACCAGCACAACTACCATATGGTTACTACTACTACTACTACTACTACTAAAATACTACTACGACGACTACTGCTGCTGCTATTACCCCCCACCACCACTACCATACATTACTACTACTAACTACTACTATGACTACTATTATTACTACTACTACTACTACTACTACTGCTGCTACTACTACTACTATGACTATGACTACTTCCAATACCACCACTACTACTGATGCTGCAAATGCTGCTACTGCTGCTGCTACTACTACTACTACTACTACTACTGCTACTGCTGCTGCTACTACTACTACTACTACTACTACTACTGCTACTGCTGCTGCTACTGCTACTGGGAAGTACCTGATACAAGTTGGAGTTAGTTTGTTTTTGCTGAATCATCATCATCATCATCATCGTTTAACGTCCGCTTTCCATGCTAGCATGGGTTGGACGATTTGACTGAGGACTGGTGAAACCGGATGGCAACACCAGGCTCCAGTCTGATTTGGCAGAGTTTCTACAGCTGGATGCCCTTCCTAACGCCAACCACTCAGAGAGTGTAGTGGGTGCTTTTACGTGTCACCGGCATGAGGGCCAATCAGGCAGTACTGACAACACTCACGTTCAAAATGGTGTATTTTACATGCCACCTGCACAAGAACCAGTCCAGGGGCACTGGCAACGATCTTACTTGGCTTGCCGGGTCTTCTCACGCACAGCCCATTTCCAAAGGTCTCGGTCCGTAGTCATCGCCTCGGTGAGGCCCAATGTACGAAGGTCTTGCCTCACCACCTCAGCCCAGGTCTTCCTGGGCCTACCTCTTCCACGGGTTCCCTCAACTGTTAGGGTGTGGCACTTTTTCATGCAGCTATCCTCCTCCATTCTCACCACATGTCCATACCAGCGCAATCGTCTCTCTTGCACGCCACAACTGATGCTTCTAATGTTCAGCTTTTCTCTCAAGATACTTAGTGGAAACCCATTTACAATAACAGTCTGTTAAGTGCAGTGTTTTTTCAGAAAAACCTATTTTTAATGACAAACTCCCACACACCACATATCTGATTAGTAAAATGGGTGCCAGCAGCAACAACAACAACAACAGCAATAACAAAACATCATCATCATCATCATCATCATCATTTAACGTCCACTTTCCATGTTGGCATGGGTTAGACGGTTTGACTGGAACTGTTAAGCCAGATGGCTACACCAGGTTCCAGTCTGATTTGGCATGGTTTCTGCAGCTGGATGTCCTTCCTAACGCCAACCACTCCGAGAGTGTTGTGGGTGCTTTTTACATATGCTACTGGCACAGGTGTGATGATTACAATT
>NC_142947.1:35463499-35485999 GCF_046866305.1 Octopus bimaculoides | reverse complement strand
CACTGGAATTTGAACTCAGAGCATAAAGATGGACAAAATGCTGTGAAGTATTTTGTCTGGTGTGCTAATGATTCTGCCAGCTCACTGCCTTTACATTTGCTTATAAGAATAAAGACATGCTTGTACACATATACGCATACACACAACATAAAATACATACTTTCCATTCCATTGTCGTCATAGAAACAAAAACTCCTTTACCTGTGCTCCAGTAAATACATTCACCTGGTGGTGCATATTTGTGCATGATGAGCTATGATCAGAAACCAGATCCAAGGGGCCAATTGAGCAGACAAACCAAGAGGTCCTGGTCTGAGATTGTATGTACTGGAATGGTTTCTGATCCTTTTCTCCGATGTATGTCGGAACAAGTGAACCCAGCACCTGAAAACTAACAGAACACTCAGCAATTATTGTATATTGTACACACCTATGTACAGTGGAGATTTGCACATCCACATGGTACCTATTTGCATCAGAGTGGGGCAGAGCCAGTAAGAGTTAAGTGTATGTGCACTGTTGCAACATAACTCAAGGCCAATGATGAGAATTGAACCATCAGTTCTTTAATTGGTTTGTCTGATACTCTGTCAATTGACTCATCACCAGTTCCACATTCTTCCTTTAAACACACACACACACATAATGTATATATGTGAGTATGTGTATATGCATGTGTATGTATTCATATATATATGTATATGTAAATATATATGTATGTAGGTATGCATGTATGTATGTATATGTGTGTGTGTATATACATATGTATATATGCAAATATATCTACATATATATATATATGCATGTATACATATATGTGTGTGTGCATATATGTATGTATATATGGGTGTGTGGGTGGGTGTGCATGTGCATATATATGTGTATTATAAATGTATATATGTATATGCATATATAAAAGTAAATGTATATATACATATGTATATGTATATATGCATGTATGTGTACGTATGTATATGTATGTATGATATATAATTGTGTATACATGTGTAATATGTATGTTTAAACACATAAACACATGCACGCATGCAACAGATATATTGATAACAGATAAGTACTTTCTCATAGGAAGAGCAAAAAAATAAATAATTAAATAAATAAATAAAAGATTAAAAAAAAAAACAGTGTCAAACTTTTGAATTCAAGTTAATACAGTAAAGAAAGAAAATACAAAGTATATATATATATATATATAAAAAAAGCATAATTTCATTTTAAAAATCGATGAATCCATCACTGCATTAGTTGTGTATGAAAGATTAAAACATGTATGTTAACTGCTTATAACAGTTTTTTTGTAAACGGGTTTTTTCCCTTACAAACAAAAGAAACAAAGGCAAAAACCAACTCTGAAGCAAATTATCAGTTTTCTGAGATTTGGTTATCTTACCAGCCTGTGGCTATATTTACATATTGATTTTTATTTGTTATTGATACACAAGGCCACAAATTTCAAAAAGGGGGCAGGATGAGTAGGACAAGGATGAGGAGAATAAGGAGGAGGAAGAGGAGGAGGAGGGATGCTGTAGTATCTATGCCTTTTACAAGTATATTAGTTGTGTAAACAAAATGAAGTGGTCGGGGAGTGAGGAAAGAATGAATTGAAATAAAAATGAAAAATGGGCTTTGGTCAGTATTTGAAACTGGATCAGAGATGTAGATTCGACCTTCGTCAGCCCACCCAGCCACCAATACATCAATGAAAACAACATAAGTGAGCCAAACATATTGTCTTTATTCCCTTTTTTTTTTACCACAGGTGAGGAACCATTCATCTTCTGGAAGAGCTAAGAGCGCTTCCTCTGAAAGAATACAATGTTTGAGGGAAAATATATTTTTGTTGATTTAATTATATTTTATTTAAAGCATATCTTTTTTGATTGATTGTGAATTTTATAAACTTCTGTATATATTTCTTTATCTGTTTGTAATTTCTTTGTTTAACCCTTTTGATACCAGTCTGCCCAAGACTGCCCTCGGTGCTATGGTACAAATTTTTTTGTTTTAAAGTCATCAAAATTTTAATTTTCCATTAAATTTTTATGTAAAATTTATGTTCCAAGTATAATAACGAAGTTATTTTCCTGTATTGTCATTATTTTTCGAATTAATTGAAGACTAATGAAAACTGAAAATTAATTGACAATTAAAATTTCCTATCAAAACCTCATGTAAATATTATGTTCCAAACATAAAAATGAAATTATTTTCCTGTATCATCATCATTTTTCAAATTAATTGAAATTAACGAAAATTGATTGAAAATTCAAATTTCTCATTAAAATTTCATGTAAACTTATGTTCTAAACATTACAATCAAGTTATTTTATTGTATCTTTTAAATTACTTGAAACACAAAGGCTTTAATTCAACAGGAATATAATAACAAAAGTGTTAAAGAAATGGCAACTGTTAGTAAAACAGGAAATTTTCTTAAAAAAATTTAAAATTATGATGGATGTATTTGTTCTGAAATTCTGCTTTTTTCCTCCAGTTTGTTTTCTAAAATTATAGGTTTAGCAGTTTAATTATTTGCCTGTCCAAAGTATTTTCATAAGTTTATTTTAAATGCCCATGTTTGTTTTGTTTTGTTTCATATGTTCTGAGTAATATAAAGCTTTGCTTTCATAAAACCCAAGTTACTCAAGTGGTTGAAAAAAAAAACTGGAAATGTGTATCATATATTATGCATGGACACCAAGAAAATATACACCCTGTGTATCACATGTGGTATAGAAGACAGGTAAAGGGTTAAAATTGCTTTGGAATGCAGTGTTATCAGATGGCAGTTAATTATCAATGCAGCTTTCCAACACAAAAATTAGTTTTGCTGTTAGTTAACCCTTTAGCATTCAAATTATTTTGTCAAATGTAATGCTTATTTATTCACATTGTTTTGCATTAATCATGGCTTATCTTATAGCTGTGAGATTTCAATAATGTGATTGTTCATCTTTAGAATGGCATTATAGGGTTGGTGTGAAAAGCCAGATCTGGCTAGTTTGGACATACAACAGATTAAATATTTGGGTCAAATCTGGCCAGTTTAAATGCTAAAGGGTTAATAAAGGTATTTCAGTATCTATAGTAGAAGGATCCATTGAGGGATAAAGGTATTAATATGACTTTAACAAAATAAATGCAAAAATATTTCTTTAAAAAATACTTTTATGGTAACAAACCTTTTACTGATACATTGAAGTTT
Source organism: Octopus bimaculoides (assembly GCF_046866305.1). Taxonomy (NCBI): domain Eukaryota; kingdom Metazoa; phylum Mollusca; class Cephalopoda; order Octopoda; family Octopodidae; genus Octopus; species Octopus bimaculoides. The sequence continues at coordinate 35,482,776 of NC_142947.1, read as the reverse complement.
AACATTTCAAAAGAACTAATATCAAAGACAGGAGGGAATAATGGAGGGAGACAGGTGGGGGCAAATACCCAGAATCACTTGTTGCATAAAAAATAAATTGTCAAGTTGAGGTTCATGTAGATGATATAGTGAGGTAAGAAAACTTAATTAATTAAGTAATAATTAGATAAAATTTCCTTTCTCGTTACAACACTTACATTAGCATTAATTAGACTGTTTATGTCAAAGGTACATAGAAACACTATCTTTTTTAATATCATATTGTCCCAAACAAGGACAATGTAATGTAAAGAATTACAAAGATGAAAAAGAAGGAAGCTACAAATTCAAAAGATGAATGGGAAACTCAAAGGACTAAATATCATAGAACAGGGAAAGACAAGATGATGATGGTGAGTTCCAGAAAAGCAGCAGTTTGAGGAAAGAAGCTGTAAGAATAAAAGGACAGAATAAAGAGAACAGTCACATCTGGCAGAGAAGTGGGCAGCTTGTTTAACCCTTTCGTTACTGTATTTATTTTGAGATGCTCTGTGTTTCTTTCAATTACTGTAAATATAACAAAGAATTTAGTAAAATAACTTAGTTATCATTCAGCTAGTGTTAGCAACATAAATTGTGACTAAGGTTTGGTGGAAGATTTTAATTCAAAACTTATGAAAACAAGACAATTGTACTCAGAGCTAGAGCCGGTTTCAGCCGGGTTGGTAATGAAAGGGTTAAAGATTATTACAGAGGGTACTGGACAAGGAAGTTCATCAGAGCAATGACCGTGGAAATATAGAAAGGACCAGAATGAAGATAAATTTTGATGATGTGTTAAAGATTCCAACCTAGTTGAAGGAGCAGGACTCACCATATTAACAACTTGATTGTGAATTTGATCACTGTTAAAGGAACAACTAATTCCTCAGATTGGTACATGGCCAAAAATAAACATGAGATGGTCATGGTGATACTGTTATGTATGGGTGAGGGAGTGTATGGTGGTGGATTGGTGGATGACACCTGTACATATCTGGTGTCTGAAGTAATTGGGGACATTTTCAGTTGTAAATCAGAGATTGCACATCGATTGCCAACCTGGTTTTCCTATTGATTTTGTGCTTTTGATTTCAGTCTGAAGGTAGAAGCTGTCCCTAGACATACACAGAACCTCTGACACAAGTGAGACCTTTATGGTTGATGCCCTTCTTGTTCCTTTACTGCCCACAAGGAGCTACACACAGAGGGGACAAACAAGGGCAGACAAACAGATTAAGTCGATTATATCGATCCCAGTGCGTAACTGGTACTTAATTTATCGACCCCGAAAGGATAAAAGGCAAAGTCGACCTCGGCAGAATTTGAACTCAGAACGTAAAGACAGACGAAATACCGCTAAGCGTTTCGCCCGGCGTGCTAACGTTTCTGCCAGCTCACAGCCTTGATGCCCTTCTTTTGGAATAATTGTAAAATGGGGATTACAGGGAGTACATGTCGGTAGGGAGGAAATTTCAGAGTGATAATGCCAACATGGCTGTGTGGTTGAGAAGTCTGCTTACCAGACAATAGTTTTAGTTTCTGTCCCACTGTGTGGCACTTTTGGCAAATGTCTTCTACAATAACTCTGGGCCAACAAAAGCCTTAAGGGTAAGCTTCTTTCAGTTCCTGTCTACCAATTTCTACTCACACAATAATGCCTTGAGAAAATGCCTATATAGCTCTGAGAAGACATGTTTCACAAGGCACCATGCAGTTCGAATGAACTTGGAATTATATAGTTTCAAAGTGATCTGCTTCTGTTAATGTTGATGAGGTTATTAATTATGTTAATATTCGTGGTGATGAAGGCAGTGAGCTGGCAGAATTGTTGGGATGTTCATCTTTACATTCAGAGTTCAAATTCCGCTGAGGATGACTTTGCTTTTCCATGCTTTTGAAGCTGATAAAACAAGTAACATTCAAGCATTGGGGGGTCAATGTAATCAACTAGCTCCTTCCCTCAAAATTTCAAGCTTTGTGCCTATAGTAAAAACGATATTTGTGGTGGTGCTGATGGTGATGTTAAACCACAGGTCAATACTGACCTAAGAGATCCCTGGTCAAATACATCCCTGTTTTTTTTTTGGTTTTATGTTGTTTTTTTTATCTATATGTAGAGAATGTAGAACCATTCCAACACTGGTTGTCAAGCAGAGGCAGGGTACAAACACAGCATAAACACTAAGACACACTCACAAACACACACACACACACACAGATAGTAGGGTCTGATTTGAGGGGGATTTAGCTGTTATTTCTTGCAGCTTGAGTGGTACAAACCACCAGATTTGTAATAATCTTTGCTATAAAGGTATTTAGAGTGTAAGCTAAATGACACAGCTATTAACTGGAATCAAAGAAAATCTGAGACACAGATTCGCCCTTGCCAGGAATTTAACCAGAACTTGCCGACATTAAATAGAAGCAAAGTAAATTACATCAAAAGGGAATGTCACTATTTATCTAAAGTGTTGATGTCCTTAAAAAAATTATATGAAAGGCAGTAAGTTAACTGTTTAGCTTTCAGATTACTCTGTCAAATGTAAAACATATTTACTCACATTGCTTTGAATTAATTTCTTTTACTTGTTTCAGTCATTTAACTGCGGCCATGATGGAGTATTGCACTTATGATTGTTAGATTGTGGTTTCAATTTCCTATGTTTGTGTTGTGTTCTTGAGCAAAACACTTCATTTTTACATAGCTCCAGTCCACTCAACTGTAAATGAAATCAACAATAGCTGGGAAGTTAACCTCGTGATGGACCAGCATTCTGTTCAGGGGTAAATGTTATAATCTCAGTCACTTATAAGCCATAAAAACCAGGTTAAACTTTCACCTTGAGTCTTAGGATTTATTCTTAGTAGATTACTTCCCTCTATGGTACTCTCTTGGTTTGAAGGTAGCTAACTCTTATGGGCTTTTTTTTATTTATTTTTTTTTTTTTTGTCTTTCACTGGTTTCAGTCATTGGATAGCTGCCATCTTGAGGAAGTGGGTTGTGCCACCTTCACAAAGTAAAAGTGGTGCTCCAGCATGGCCACTGTCAAATGTACTTTAGAGCTTATCTTACTGAAACTAGAGTTGGATCTAAGGAAAGTCTCATCCTGTTGTAAAGGGAGGCAACTGACGAAATCACAGTACCACAAGGTTTTTTTGTTTGAGGCCCCGATTTTGCTGTCTCATGCCAATACACACACACACACACACACACACACAGAAATACACACATGCACATGTTATATTAAAATTAATCAGATCAATGAAGTAAAATATATTTCATTGAACATTTTGTTTTTAATAAAACATTAACACTCAAACCAAGTACACTTGCATTTGTAATTCTACAAGGCCTGACTTATCTATAAACATCTCTATAAATCTTTCTATCAAGCTATGTTGACTCATAAGAGCTGGTTTCTTGGTTTCCATGGCATATAAATTCCCCACCTAGATGAGACGCCAGTCTGTCACAGGATTACTCATTTTTGCTGGCTGAGTGGACTGGAGCAATGTGAAATGAAGTGTTTTGCTCAAGAACACAATGCATTGCCCAGTTCAGGAATCAAAACTGCAATCATGCGATCATGAGTCCAACACCCTAACCACTAAGCCACATGCCTCCATGTTAATCATAGTCTCTGCACTCCAGTGATTATACAGGCTCAGTGTACCTTCCTATTGGCACCTGCATACAGCTAAGTAGACTGGGTCATAGTGAGTTGAGTGTTTTCACCTGTGATAAACAATACATTGACCATTTTCCTGTTAACTAACTTTACTACCTTGACCAGAGAAACACCTGTGACCGTGCAAATTGATGACTTTTTGACCTGTAAGTGAATATCTTACTGCCCTGGCTAGTGACAAAATGCATATATTTGACCTTTTGACTGATAAATCAACATCCTACAGTCTTCAGAGTAAGCTGGAAGAATCGTTAGCACTTTGGATGAAATGCTCGGCAGCATTTCTTCCAGCTCTTTACATTCGAAGTTCAAATAGTTTATGTTCCCTGTCAAGAATATGTTTTGTAGCTCTACATTTTCAAAGATATGTAGCTACAAACTCGTACACGCACACAGACATATATACAACAGGCTTCCATACAGTTTCCATCTACCAATTTCACTCACAGGGCATTCATCAGTCCATGGCTATAGTCGAACATACTTACATAAGGTTCCATGCAATGGAACTGAACTCGAAACCATTTGATTGTAAAGCAACCTTCTCACTCACATAGCACTAGGAAGGGCATCCAGCCATAGAAACCATGTCAAACCAGACTGGAGTCTGTAGCAGCTTCCTAGCTTGCCAGCTCTGGTCAAATTGTCCAACCCATGCCAGCATGGAGAATGGACATTAAATGATGGAGATGATGATGAACAACCATGTCTGCAACTATATGCAAAAGTAAACTAACGATTTCTAACACAGTCACAAGATTATAAATATTGCAGGAGACATTTGCCCCACAGAAACAGCCAGTTCTATTTCTGCAAGTATAGGGCATTTGATAGAATCCAAACCTGGAGAGTATGATACAGATGACAGGTTGTTGCCCATAAGGCATATTTCCCAGTCTCCATGTCACTGATGGATTCAAAAAGATAGGATGGTCTTATAAGGGTGTCCACAAAGTCTGGGTACATGGAGGAAATAAAATCATAACATAAAGTATGTGTTAATCCCCATGTACCCAGACTTTGTGGACACCCTGTAGAAAAAGACAAGATGGTCATAGCTAGAATACCTTTGATTATAGATCTAATCCATCAGCTTAACCTAGGGTTAAACAATAAGAACTAAAATAATGAAATAACGCATGAGGTGTGGTTAGCTTAACGTCCATAAATTTCGTTATCTAAAACCTCACCTGACATAGCTGATCACAATCTTTTGCTTACAGATATAAAAAAAAAAAAACTTGTTTTGTTTTTATTGTCTTTTTATTATAAGAGGTTTCATTAACCCTAGTGACATTTAAACTGCAAAATGTTTGAAGTGGAACTAATTAAGTGAGGTGCAACTGAACTTGTCAGCTCACCTGCTCTGAAGTGGGTTGAGGATGTTTGAGGGAAGACATTAACTTCCAAAACTGTGGCATTGACATCAATCAAGTAGATATGTAACATATATATATATATATATATATATATATATATATATATATATATATATTACAGATGTATATATAAATATATGTATATATAAATACTTTCCTATATGAAATTAGCATGCTAATCTAATGCATCTCACTCAGAGTGGGGAGGGTTTTCTCCCCTGTCAATACAAAGAGTCCATGTGCTTTTGTGGTTAATGAGTCTATGACTCCTATTTCTAGCAATGCTGGTGCTCACTGCACCCTTGTCATTCTTAGTGACAGTGAATTATTTCCTTATTGGTTTTAAATTGCTGCTAGCCACCTTGATTATATATACACACACACACACACACATATATATATATATATGTATATATATATATATATATATATATAATTTTAAGTTTTTAACTTTACAACTTGTGTCTCTTTACAATTTAACATTTTTTAATTACAGATTGCTCAACAATGTCCCTTGGGTGGCGACCACCACAGACTGTCGGTTGGCCCACAACAGGTCCTACGTGGGTATGACGGCACACTGGCTAGATCCCAAGACCCACACAAGACAACATGTCATCCTGGCCTGATCACAGCTCAGAGGACAATCACACCTTTGATGTTCTTGCCCAGGCCATGGTGGACATCCATTACAAGTTCCGTCTGCAAGACAAGGTGACCAGGATGACAACGGATAATGGCAAAAACTTTGTTATGGCATTTATGCAGTTTGGTACAGAAGTTGAACTCTTGCCATGCATTCCTGAGGCTGCTGCCAATCCAAACATGGAGGGCGTTGAAGATGTGGACCTGGACATGGATTTCGAGGCTGGAGATGTAGACAAAATTGAGTACATCTCTGTTGATGCTATCCTTGATGAGGCCAGTGGCCTGTGCCTAAACCTGCCAGTGCACAGCCCATACCTTCAACTTGGTAGCCAGTGTGGATGCTAACAAGGCTCTTGACAGTCCTTTGTTCAAATCAGCCTGCAGGAAGGCCATGTTCAAAGCACAGTGGCTGTAGAATCTGCAGAGCTGCAGCACAGTGGGAGCATACAGTATTCTGGATGCATTGAAGAAGAGGCTGGCAGTCCCCAACACTACCAGATGGAACTCTGTCTATGACTCTGTTGCTGTCCTCAACAACCTACTGACGAAGAATAGGGGAGCTGTCTACAAGGTGATGACACAGCTGAAGCTGCAGGCCTTGACTGATTCTGAATTTGGCTTCCTGACAGAGTATGCCCAGGTGATATCTAATGTTGCCAAAGCCTTTGATAAAATCCAGGGAGTGGACTAGGCTTATCTTGGGAGCCTTCTGTCAACTGTCATAAAGTTGAAGGAGGCCAAGTTCAAACATTTCCTGTACTGCAGTCCGCTTGTAGACATGACACTGGCAGACCACGAAAAGGTTTGGGCTCCTCCTAGAAGACCTGGAGTACCAGCTGGCTGCTGCCTACCACCCCAAGTTTCGCTTGTTCAGGCTGGAGCAGTATAATAACAGCCAGGTTAGCAGAGTAACAAATGCCACAGAGACCATCGTAGAGATAGTCCTAATGGAGACCAATGAGGAGTGTAGCAGCACTACCAGCAATGAAAATGAGGAAGATGATTTCTTCAGCAACATCACTTGGTTCTGGGAGAGCAGGAGCCACAGGTCACTGAAATCCAAGGCGCAGAACTTGGTGAAGATCTGACTGGAGGCTGTCTCGAAGGAGGTCTTGAGTGAAGTTGCTTTTTTGAGTGAGTAGGTCTTGATTGACCTCTTCGCCAAGTATAACACCACCATCCCATCCAGTGTTGCAGCTGAGCACCTATTCTCTATAGGTAAAGATATTTTGAGGGCCAAGAGAGTCACCCTGTCAGGTGGTAATTTTGAGAGGCTGATGTTTATGAAGGGCAACCAGTTTCACATCAGGGTGATGGAGAAGGCCCAGCCAGAGTAGTACACCTTGATCATCATCTGATCTTAGCATGATACCTATACTATACGATACCTTTTTGATTCATTTAAGACTGTTTGTGCAGTAAAACAAGTGTATGTTGATTGAAAAACTCATGTTTAATTTCACTTATTCATTTAAATATTTGCATACTGCTTGATGATCATATGATTTTGGCATGCTATATCTTTTTGGAAAGCTCTGTCTAAACTACATAAAAATTTCAGCTATCTAGGTCTGTTTTTAGGGGTTTTAGAGCCAAAAACCAAACCAAAACTACATTCATATGATAAAAGTAAACGGCTACCATTTAGTATTAACTTCCACTAATTTTTTTACCTGTTTAGTGGTTTAGCATTTGCGACAGTAACCTTTTTAGTTAGCAGTTTAGCAGTTAGCGAAGCTAACTTCTTGGTTAGCTGTGCCCACCACTGTGTATATATATATATATATATATATACCAAATATATACCAATAGCACCCTGACTTCCGGTAGCCATCTTGGACTTCCTGTATCTCTTTATTTGGCAATCCAAAGCGTGAAGGAGTTGGGCTCCCATTAGGGGACCTGTGAAACTTGAAGTAGCACAGGACTGAATCAACTACTTTCAATGATATATATATATATACACACACATACATACATACATACATATACACAAACATACACACACACACACACACACACACACACATCAGAATGGATAGAAAATAGATGTGTGTGTGTGCATGTGTGTGTGTGTGTGTGTGTGTGTGTGTGTGTGTGTGTGTGTGTGTGTGTGTGTGTGCATAGATGATATTGTAGCTCACTAAATAGGAAACGAATACAGATTGTTCTCTTTGTCTGACTGGAGCTTTGATCTGAAAGGCTGGGCAGAGATTGGAAAACAAGATAGTGTATCATTTGATCTCATAAATATATGAAGATGTGCATTTTCACGCTCACATGTGTATGCATGTGTGTGTGTATGTATGTGTGTGTGTGCATTTTTTTTATGCCTTAGTGTGTATTTATCTAAGGCAGCATGCATGTGTTTGTGTGTATGCGCACATGTGCATGGGGGTGATAGAAGACCATAATAACATGTTAATCAGGAGAGATGAAGTGAAGAACGTACAAGAGTACATGTGTTTTTAAAACAAATGGGCCATCAGGGCCATATGGAAATACAACAAGCAAACAACCATTAATCTAACATTGATAAACTATAATCTCTAATCTGAAACCTCTGTGTGTCAAGATGTACTGGAAATGTTTGGTATCAAAAGAAAACCTGTTGATATTATCAGGAGTGGGGGGGGGGGGTGATTGTTATTTTTAAAATTCTTCCATTTTATCTTTGCTAACCTTAGGTCATGCGCTCATGTCATTAACATAATTTCATAATCTCTGTTGCCATTATTAGTAACGAGGTGAGGTCTATTTTGATGTGAAACATGTAAACTCTTGGGCAATGTCAAGAACAACAGAAATCAGGAGATAGCCCGCTTACCTCCACCATGCCAACAAACACTACACCCCCACCCCGACTCGGCCAGTGCCACCGCCACTGCTGCCACTTAGAAAAATCGGTTCATTTCAAATCATTATTTTATCAAAACAACAATAGCAACCAACAAACAAACAAAAAAACTAACTCTTCTGATAACTTCATTATTTTGATAGTAAATAATTAAGCACTTGATAATCTCATTTAATAATAGTATGCCTAATTAGCTTACATATATATGAAGTGGAGGTGCCCTTGGTTTGTCATCATGTGATGGTTATAAACTAGTATTAATGTCATACAAGCCATGTTGTTTGTTCCTAGTCCTCCATGAAAAAAACATGTCTAGCTATGGGGAAATATTACCTTGCTTGGAAACAGGTACAAAATGACAACAGGGTGGGCATCTAGCTGTAGAAAATATGCCGCAACAAATTTTACCTGATCCATGGAAGAGTTGCCATCATACAAACAATGTTGTTCATTACTAGTCTTCCGCAAAAAACATGTCTGGCTAAGGGAAAATATTACTTTGCATGTAAAACAGATATAAGTGCTTGTGATTGGAAGAGCATCTGGCTCTAGAAAATCTGCCTCCATTGCAAGCAGATAAAAGTGCCCGCATCATCATCATCATTTAATGTTTGTTTCCCATGCTGGCATGGGTTGGACAGTTTGACAGGAGCTGGCAAGCTGGGAAGTCACATTTGGCTTGATTTCTATGGCTGGATGCCCTTCCTAATGCCAATTACATTACAGTATGTGGTGGGTACTTTTAACATGGCCCTGCATGAGCGCTTTTTGCATGGCACTGGCACACAACTCTTGCAGGTTAATCCTCCAGGGGAAGTGGCCTTAACACTTTTGCTGTCGAGGACAAGTCTTATGAGATGTTCAGCCTCCGGAGGTTGTCCTTCAGGACATCGTCCCATGTCTTCCTGGATCTCCCTCTTCTACATGTCCCATCTCAATCAAAACTAATTCTATAAAATATCTATATATCCCAACAGGAGGGAAATATTTGTATTTCTTGAAAGAAATTGTCCATATATATATATATATATATATATATATATATATATATAAAAATATATATATATATATATATATATATATATATATATATATATATTCTTTTCCTTTCCTTTATTCCTTTACTTGTTTCAGTCATTTGACTGCGGCCATGCTGGAGCACCGCCTTTAGTCGAATCAAATCGACCCCAGGACTTATTCTTTTGTAAGCCCAGTACTTATTCTATCAGACTCTTATTGCCGAACTGCTAAGTTACGGGGACCTAAACACACCAGCATCGGTTGTCAAGCGATGTTGGGGTGGACAAACACAGATACACAACATATACACACACACACACACATATATATATATATATGTACATATATACGATGGGCTTCTTTCAGTTTCCGTCTACCAAATCCACTCACAAGGCTTTGGTCGGCCCGAGGCTATAGTAGAAGACACTTGCCCAAGGTGCCACGCAGTAGGACTGAACCCGGAACCATGTGGCTGGTAAGCAAGCTAAAACCAAATAATAAATGAGTATATGCATATATACGTACAAGTATGTGCATACCTACATCTACCTGTATATATAGGTGCATAACTGGGTACAGGACATTGCAAACAAAACGTAGACAAAAAAATAATAATAACCAGAGTACAGAAAACACACAGGCCACATAGAGAACATTTTCCTTCATCCGCTGCCACCATTCTAACACAGGCGTTTCGGAGAGTTAGGGCAGGACGCATCGTTAAAATGGCTCTTCCCACGGACATATATATATATTTTTTTTCAGCTGATCTAATGGAGAAAACGTCCGCAGTTTTTAAATTCCAATCATCTGCAATCAGAAGAAACTATGTTTGTGGTACTTGAGATTGTTAGCATTGCTGCTTTCATTTCCGAGAGAGTTTTGTTAAATAGTCATCATAACAAATCTGTCTTTTGTAAATGTAGAAAAACATTATGATACATCATTCACCAGAATTAAAGTTTAAACAGTCATAATGGAAGATGGAGAGTAAGCTAAAAGGAAATTAATGAAGTATGACTATTGAATATCTAACATGATAGGTCAAGTTTGTATCAGCTACAAAAAACAAAAGAATATTAAATTCAGACATTTGAATGTTATTTAGATGAATGACTAAGACGGTGTGTCAATATACTTTGTAAAGCACTGGTTAAACCACAAATATGGTCAAAGGAACTTGCTCACAAAGAGACACAGGGCAGGATTGAACCAGCGGTCATGTAGTTGTGAAGCAAATTTCTTAACCATAGAGCCACTCTTGCACCATGTACTTAAATCTCCCAACATAGACATGATGACACATTATTTGCATCAGTGTGACGTGCTTATATACTGTCATATCATCATCACCGTCGTTGTCATCATCATCATCATCACCATCACCCTCAACATTGCCATCGTCATTGTTATCATCATCATCGTTGTCATCGTTGTCATCAACATCATCATCATCATCATCACCCTTGCCATTGTCATCTTCATCATCATTATCATCGTCATCATCATCATCTAATGTCTATTTTTCATGCTGACATGGGTTGGACAGTTTGACAGGAGCTAGCAAGTTAGAAGACTATGCCAAGCTCCAATGTCTGCTTCAGCATGGTTTCAATAACCAGAAACCCTTTCGAATGCGACATTTACACACACACAAAACTAAGTGCAAATATATATATATATATATATATATATATATACATATATATATATATATATATATATATATATATATATATATAAATGCATACGTGCATAAGTCTAAGTGGAAAATATCCTCCTGAGACTAGTCCTGCAGTGAAAGGTTTTGTCATGTCCAAAGAACTCAAAAGTGTTAAACATGACTCTACACAAATATATTTTATTTTGCATTGCTTTGTGCTAACATTGTGTATGCATGCATGTGCATTTTTGTCCATGCGTATACATACACATATATGTATATATGCATGTGATTGCAGATGATTTGAATAATAAGTTTAAGAACAGCAATTTTCAACCCTGAGAATACCTACGTGAACAATTTCTTTCTTGAAATATAACCATTTCTCTCTGATTTGGATATATATATATATATATTTATGTATGTATCATCTTCATCATTTAGCATCCGTTTTCCATGCTGCTATGGATTAAATGGTTTAACAGGAACTGGTAAACCAGAGAGTTGCACCAAACTCCAGTAAGTTTTGGCTTGGTTTCTACAGCTAGATGTCCTTCCTAATGCCAACCACTCCATAGAATGTACTCGTTACCTTTTATGCATCACCAACACAGGTGCTTTTCATGTGTCACTGGCACAGTCGCCTTTCATGTGTCACCAGTACAGACGCCTTTTATATGCCACCAGCATGGATACCTTTCATATGTCACCAGCACTGGCCAAAACTATGATTTCACTTAGCTGGATGTGTCTTCTCAAGCACAGTAAATTACTAAATACATGTAGATAACTGTTTATAATATTGCAATGGAATCTGTCCCTTGCTATTCCTGCCCAAGGACCTAAACCTGTGGTGACTAACAACATGCTGTATTAAAATCAAGCAAAACAGGGTTTATTTAATGAGATGCCCTTCGTAAAATCATCTGATGAGACACTTCTACAACAACAGATGCACCACAACCAGTTATACAGAATCCCACCCATGAGGGATCGATGCAGAATGAGTCGAAATGATCATTGTGAGCAATAAAGTTACTCATATATTCCATTTTCCACCTACGTCATTTGTTATATATATGTGTGTGTGTATCTATCTATCTATCTATCTACCTATATACATACACACACATATATATATATATATATATATAAACACACACACACATATATGTATTCTTTTACTCTTATACTTGTTTCAGTCATTTGACTGTGGCCATGCTGGAGCACCGCTTTTAGTCAAGCAAATCGACCCCAGGACTTATTCTTTGTAAGCCTAGTACTTATTCTATCGGTCTCTTTTGCCGAACCGCTAAGTTACAGAGACGTAAACACACCACCATCGGTTGTCAAGCGATGTTGGGGGGACAAACACACACACATACATATATATATATATGCAAATATACAACGGGCTTCTTTCAGTTTCCGTCTACCAAATCCACTCACAAGGCTTTGGTCGGCCTGAGGTTATAGTAGAAGACACTTGCCCAAGGTGCCACGCAGTGGGACTGAACCCGGAACCATGTGGTTCGTAAGCAAGCTACTTACCACACAACCACATATATTTATATATACTTTTATTAAAGCTGCAAAATTATCACAAAAGTGTTTATGAGAAATGTGTGCATGTTTTGGGGTTGGTGTTCTTGCAGAGTTGGAATGTGTGCAGCGGTACTATATATGTAATGTTTTTTTGGCGGTGGGGGAGGGGATGAATGTCCAAAGGCCACATGTGTTTGTTTATCCATGTGTCTTGTTTATGTTTTGGTTAAATTCTCAGGAGTATTTGTGTAGGGAAACTATATTTGTGATGGCTTATATTGGGGGTGGGGGGTGAAAAATGGTCTGTTGAGTGGATGTCCACTGTGTTAAGGGCATATGTGTCTGTCGGTGCGTTTGTGTAAGTTCTGGTCAAACGTTTAGCTGGGTTCCCCAGTATTAGTAATGGAAGAGCCAAAGTTGGGGAACTAGCAGTTATAATCATGATGGGGCACATGAAAATAATGTGTGGCTTAGCAGTTAGGATATTAAACTCATACTTGTAAGATTGCGGTTTCAATTCTGGGCAATGCATTGTGTTCTTCGGCAAAACACTTCATTTCACATTGCTCCAGCTTGTGAAAATTAGTAATTCTGTATCGCTGCAATGGATCAGCATCCTGTCCAAGGAGGAAACATATACACCACAAAACCTGGAAAACGGGCCATATGAGCCGGTGGCCTATGGCTTAGGAGGGACCTTTGATCCTTTTTATATATATATACACACACACATATAAATAAATATATATATATATATACACACACAAACATATAGATAAATATAGTTATTTGTAGCGATTAAAAAGCTGCTTAACCGTACTTACTCTTCCTTTTGACTCTTTTACTTTTTAATTTTTATAAATAAATAAATATATATATATATATATATATATATATATATATATATATATATATGCACACATATATCATCATCATTTAACATCTGTTGGGTTGGACGATTTGACCAGGGCTGGTAAGCTGCACCAGATTCCAGTATGATTTCGAACAACCTCTACAGCTGGATGCCCTTCTTAATGCCAAATATATATACACATATATATATAATTACTTATCTCACCAAAAGGATTTATCTACTACAGGATATTTACCACATATCTAATGAAATTTAACCTGCTTTGGTGATTGTTACATTTTTGGGCATTAATTTACAATTCACTGGTATTGTCCACTTTTGTATGTATTATCTTTTATTCGTTTCAGTCATTGGACTGTGGCCATGCTGGGGCACCACCTTGAAGAATTTTTAGCAACCATCATTACACTTGTTGGCTGGATTCCCAAGGAAGACCAACTGAGGCTAAGGATATTATCCAACTATCTTGTTCTTGGTCTTCTACAAGTTGTCTCAGCTTGACAAATCTGTCCTGTGATTCCTTTCTGTGACATTATAATCACATATCCATGGCATCAGAGTTGTGACTTCTCAATGCAGAGAAAAAGCAGCTTAAACTAGAGAAACTCTTTGATCTCCAAGCTATGCATCCTTTTGAGTAACTTTACTCCATTGATGTTTTGGAGGAACCCTGTTTCCTGTTTCAGCTGCTTGTATTTTCAGTCATACTCTTTCACTCATTAACCAACATTCATGACCATAGGTGAGGATAGGCACAAAATCTGAATTAAAAATAGTGAGGTTGGCTTTTTTTAACAATCTGCCCTCTTCTGAGAATCAAATGCTGGCGCTGGTACATTATGTTACCAGTATCTGCAATTCTAGCATCCAAGTCAGCCTCTTGCTTCCAATCACTTTAGCACTTTTGAAATATATTTGGCGTTAAGAAGGGTATCCAGCCATAGAAACCATGCCAAAATAGACAAGGAGCCTGAACAGCCTGTGAGTTGGTTGGCCCCTATCAAACCATCCAACCCATGCCCGCATGGAAAATGGACATTAACTGATGATGATAATGATGATGATGATGATTCCAGCCAATATGATTTTACATACCCTCATACAATGTGCTCAATTCCACTCACAATGCTTATGTTGATTTAAAGTTATGTTAGAAGACATGTCCAAGATGCCATGCAATGAAACTGAACCTGGCACTTCATCTCTTCATGCTTGAAGGCATGTGATCTAGTGGTTAGGGTGTTGTACTCATGATTGCCAGATCATGGGTTCAATTCCCACACTAGGCAGTATGTTCTGTTTTTAGAGCAAAGCATTTCATTTCATGTTGCATTAGTGCTGTGTGGGGACCAGCATGTCAAAGAAATAGACCCCCATGTTTCCTCTACGTCTTAGAGGACTAAAAGAGGTTGAGGTAGGATTTGTACTCTGACTTTGTAAAATCCTCATCAGCAACGATTATCCAAACAGATCCATGGGTTGGAGGGTTACCGCTAGGAGTGGTGCAAAGGTCTCATCCACCAAGAGTAGGGAATCATTGACAAACAGTGGATGCAACAATGTGCTGTTACAACACATGGCCCCATCCTAGAAGTATTACTACTACTATTACCTTCATCACTGCACAGTGAACTTCTTAACCATGTAGCCATGCCTGCATCCATGAGAGAAAGCATGGCTTCAGAAAGCCATTTCATAAATTATCAGATTTGTGTAAGATATTGATTACACTGTGTGACTATGTTTATCAATAGTACAATGAACATCCTGTTACATATATAATACTAGCAAATATTCTTTTTACGTCATTTTAAAACTGAGGCGTACAGGTCAACAACAGAGCTTAAACATGATGGCTTACACTGCAAGAAATAGCAGCAACCAAATCTCCTGAAAATCACACCATGCTACCTTAAAATAGGAAGGACTAGGAGACTTTGCACAACGTTGTACAAGCAGGAAAGTATATATATATATATATATATATATATATATATATATATATATATATATATATATATATATAAGATGGGATGGTCACACAGAAATGTTTTTGATAATAGGTTGACTGATTTAAAGGCTGACCAGGAGTCAAACGTCATTGTCACCATCATCATCATCATCATCGTTTAACGTCCGCTTTCCATGCTAGCATGGGTTGGACGATTTGACTGAGGACTGGTGAACCAGATGGCTACACCAGGCTCCAATCTGATTTGGCAGAGTTTCTACAGCTGGATGCCCTTCCTAACGCCAACCACTCCGGGAGTGTAGTGGGTGCTTTTACGTGCCACCGGCATGAGGGCCAATCAGGCAGTACTGACAACGCTCACATTCAAAATGGTGTATTTTACATGCCACCTGCACAGGAGCCAGTCCAGCGGCACTGGCAACGACCTTGCTCGAATGTCTTTTCATGTGCCACCGGCACAAGAGCCAGGAAGGCAACGCTGGTGCTATTTACGTGCCACTGGCACAGAAGCCAGACAGCTGGTGCTCTGGCAACGATCGCACTCGGATGGTGCTCTTCACTTGGACGAACAAATACGTAGCTATATAGATGTATTTTAACGAGATCACAATGTTTAACAACCAAGGCGTTTGTAATCTTGTGCCTATGTTAGAAACTGTCCTCATATTGATATAATTATTAAAATCTTGTACTGTAAGGTGGCAAGATGGATGACTCATTAGTGTGCTAGATGAAATGCTGAGCAATATTTCCTCCACCTCAATGTTTTGTGTTCAAATTTTGCCAAGGATGATTTTATTGTTCATCCTTTTGGACTCAATGAAATAAGAACCAGTTGAAAGGCAACGAGCTGGCAGAAACATTAGCACGCTGGGTGAAATGCTTAGTGGTATTTTGTCTGCTGTTATGTTCTGAGTTCAAATTCCGCCGAGGTCGACTTAGTCTTTCATCCTTTCGGGGTTGATAAATTAAGTATCAGTTACGCACTGGTGTCGATGTAATCGACTTAATCCGTTTGTCTGTCCTTGTTTGTCCCCTTGTGGGCAATAAAGAAATAAGAAACATTAGCACACCGGGCGAAATGCTTAGCAGTATTTCATGTCTACATTCTGAGGTCAAATTCCGCTGAGGTTGACTTTGCCTTTCATCCTTTCGGGGTCGATAAATTAAGTACCAGTTGCATACTGGGGTCAATCTAATCGACTGGCTCCCTCCCCAAAAATTTCGAGCCTTGTGTCTAGAGTCGAAAAGAAATAACTGCCAGTTGAACATTGGGGTGTTGTAATTGACTAGACCCCCTTGCCCAAAATTTCAGGCTTTATTATCATTATTAAGGTGATCTTACATGGCTTAGTGGTTAGGGTGTTGCACTCACAATTTTGCAATCATGATTTCAATTCCTAGACCAGGAAGTGTGTTGTATTCTTGAGTAAAACACTTCATCTCAGGCTCATCTATAATCAGTTTGATACCTGAGGTGTGGCACACACTGCACCTGTTCAGGCAACGTCCATTTGATAGAGAGATTGAGCTTATGTGCAGCATGAACA
Source organism: Octopus bimaculoides (assembly GCF_046866305.1). NCBI lineage: Eukaryota > Metazoa > Mollusca > Cephalopoda > Octopoda > Octopodidae > Octopus > Octopus bimaculoides. The sequence goes on along the minus strand of NC_142947.1, from coordinate 35,465,558 downwards.
CTTGATCACTATAAACAAATCTTTTGTGCAGGTCGTTTGGCAAAAGCTGAATGCTCGTCCGTCATCTTTGATAGGAGAGGCCATCACTATTAAGGTGATGGTCTGGCAGAACTGTTAGGATGCCAGGCAAAATGCTTAGCAGCATTTCATCAGTCTTTGCATTCAGAGTTTAAATGCTACCAAGGTCAGCTTTGCCTTTCATCCTTTCAAGGTTGATAAAATAAGTACCAACTGAATACTGGGGTTGATGTAATTTACTTACCCACTCCCCTGAAACTGCTGGCCTTGTGTCAAAATTTGAACCCATTATTATTATTATTATTATTTATCATTATTATTACCTTATTATTTTTAATTCATGCTTTCATAGCACTATTGAGTGTAGTAATTCTATGTGCCTTGGGTATGTGTGGTATTTTCGTTTTGGTTTTGTTTAGTTTTACTGAGTAAGATACGTGATATGTGGACAGTGCTTTGTAGTGCTATATACTATATCTTGTATGTTGTATATAATTTTAAATCCTGGGGTTTTAGTTAATTCATGAAAAAAGTACCCATTACATTCTGTAAATGGGTTGGCATTTAGGAAGGGCATCCAGCCACAGAAACCATGCCAAAGCAAGCACTGGAGTTTGATTCAATCAAATCTTCCAAACTATTCCAGCATGGTAAAAAGGATGTTAATGATGGTATGTTTCTTTTACCAATTCCCAAGTCACTTTTTACAGAAACTGTTTATGATTTTAGCTTCCACATTCAGGTTATCTCTGTTTCCAAATCTGTATATTAGGATAATTTTTACACTTCTTTGAGAAATATATTTATCATCAGTTGAGACTGATACTTTCAACAAGACGCCTTTCCTTTTTTTTTGTGATCCTTGATGACAATATCCGATTGATTTGGTTTAATCTTTGTGTGTGTTTCTGTTGGAATAAACCAGATTACTGTTGCTCTGTCATTCTCAGAGACTATTCAGAGTGTATGCACACAACACTATTATTATCATTCTTTTAACTGAGGTTTAGTTGAAACTCCAGGAATCTTGCATGTGTAGCGAGCTTGCTGCCTACAGCCTACGGTACAGCCTTTTTACAAGTGTCTAATACTCTTCTGATGATTCTGGCCATGCCAAGGAGGAAAACCTTTTGTGACAGTTCTACTGGGTACTCTATTCCCATTTCCTTTATATTCCTCTTGATTATAATTATTAGCGGTTAGGGTGTTGCACTCGCAATCACGAGATCATAGTTTCAATTCCTAGACGAGAAGGTGAATTGTGTTCTTGAGTAAAACACTTCATCGCACATTGCTCTGCAATCGCTTTGACACCTGAAACAGGTACACAGTGCACCTGTCTAGATAATGTTTATTTGATGGATAGAATGAGCTAATGTACAGCACAAACATTTGATCACTATAAACAGATCATTTGTGCAGGTCATTCGGCAATGGCTGAATGCTCATACATCGTCTTCAATGGGAGACCCCACCATTATCATTATCATTATTATTATTATTATAAAAGTGATGAGCTGGCAGAATCATATGTGCTTTGGAAAAAATGCTCAGTGGCATTTTTTTTTTTTTTGTTCTTTACACTCTGAGCTCAAATTCTAGGTGTCCGAACTGGGAGACAATCAGACACAAGTCTTTGTGATAAATACTTAAAGGTAGATAAAATGCTTACTGGCATTTCTTCTAGCTCTTTATAGTCTGGGTTTCAATTCCATCAGGGTCAACTTTGCCTTTCATCCTTTCAGAGTCGATATAATAAACACCAGTTAGGTACTGTGGTCGATGTAACTGACTAGAACCTTCCCCAAAATTTCAGTTCTTGTACCTGTAGTAGAAAGGATTATTATTATTTTTAAGTTAGTGAGCTGGCAGGATTATGTGTGCATTGGCCAAAATGTTTAGTGGCATTTCTGCTGGTTCATTACATTCTGAGTTCAAATCCCACCGAGGTCAACTTTGCCTTTCAGCCTTTTAGTGCCCATGAAAATAAAATACCAGTTAAATACTGGTGTTGATGGCATCAACTAACTGTCTTTCCCTA
>NC_142947.1:35438499-35458499 GCF_046866305.1 Octopus bimaculoides | reverse complement strand
GAACGTAGCGGTAGACGAAATACAGCTAAGCATTTCGCCTGGTGTGATAACGGTTCTGTCAGCTCACCGCCTTTTAAAATAGTAATAATAATAATAATAATAATAATTCTTTCTACTATAGGCACAAGGCCTGAAATTTGCGGGGAGAGGTTAAGTTAATTACATCAACCCCAAAAGGATGAAAGGCAAAGTCAACCTTGTAGCTAAGCATTTCACCCGGCATGCAAATGATTCTGCCAGCTTACTGCCTTGTATAATAATAATAATAATAATAATAATAATAATGCTTTGAAGGGCTGAAATGGGTGGGTGCGAGTGGATTACATTGAGCCCAGTGCATAACTGGTACTTAGTTCATTGACCCCGCAAACATGAAAGGCAAATCTGACCTTAGAGGAATTTGAACTCACAATGTAAAGACAGACAAAATGTTGCTAAGTAGTTTACCTGATGTGCTAAGGATTCTGACAGCTTACTACCTTATAATGATGATAATAATAATAATAATAATAATAATCCTTTCTACTAAAGGCACAGGGCCTGGGAGGGGGATAGTCGATTACATCAACCCCAGTACATAACTGGTACTTATTTCATCGACCCTGAAAGGATGAAAGACAAAGTCAACTTTGGCAGAATTTGAACTCAGAACGTAGAGATAAACAAAATACCACTAACAATTCTGCCTGCTCATAGCCTTGATAATAATAATAATAATAATCCTTTCTATTAATAAGCACGAGGCCTGAAATATTGGGAGGAGGGGGCTAGTCAATTAGATCAACCCTGAACTCAAATGGTACTTATTTTATTAACCCCCAATGGAGAAAAGGTAAAGTTGACCTTGGTAGGATTTGAACTCATAAAATAAAACCAGAAGAAATGCTGCTAAGCATTTTGTCCAGCATGCTAATGATTTTTCCAACTTGCTGCCTGATAATAATAATAATTCTTTCTTTATAGTAACAAAAAAGTAACAGTAATAACAACAATAATATCTGGCAGTCTGAAAAGAGAATATACAGTTGTTTAGTCAACTATCCAACCTGCTCAGTAAGTGGCTGAGTATTCCACAGACATGTGTGCCCTTAACATATTACTCAAGCAAAAATCAGTGACACACACAGTCTGGAACAAAGCTGGACCTTTGAATTACGGGTACACTCTATCTATTCATCTGACAGGCTTCTGAACAGTTTCCTTCATTTACCCAGTTATACAATAAAGTCTTGGGGAAGGGAAAAAAGTATTTCTAATGGAATAAACACTAGAATATTCCTGGTACTTATTCTAACAACTGACAGTTAGGTCTCCAAAGTTGTTGCTTGATCTGGTAGAAACAGCAGCTAAATCACCCAAAAAACACACTTAACTGTCTTGGAAAAACAAAAGAAGAAAATACATGGGTAATGTAGTCCAAGAGACCCTTCCAGAAAAGCACCAAGATGGTCATGGCCAGACTGCATTTGATTAATGTATTGTTTGATTAAATTTGACCTGAGACTATAAATGACAGCCCAAGAAGAAAGAAGGGCAAAGCTAACAACATAGGAAGAATTTGAATTGTGAAACCCTAGGGATTTAACTCCGATACCCCCCTCCCCACTACCTCTCTATCCTGATGTCACACAATATAAAGGAAAGCTTCTGATGAGTCTCCAGATTTAATAATAAGGATTTGAAATTTTGGCACAGGATCAGCAAATTTGGGGCAGCCAAAGTCGATTACATCAACCCCAGTGCGTAAACCAAAAAGATGAAAGGCAAAGTTAACCATGGCAGAATTTGAATTCTGAAAGTAAAGGTGCACAAAATGCCACTAAGCATTTCACCATATATACTAATGATTCTGCTAGCTCACTGGCCCAAAAGTAAAGTTGATTTCAGCAGGATTTGAACTAAAATTGCAAAATCTCAGAAGAAATACTGTAAAGAGGTTTTTTTTTTCCTTTTACCATAACAAGTTTACCAGCTCACTTGTAACTTCCAGATCTAATAATAATAATAATAATAATAACCCTTTCTACTATAGGCACAAGGCCTGAAATTTGGGGAAGAGGGATAGTTGATTATATCGACCCCAGTGTTTCACTGGTACTTAGTTTATTGACCCACCCCCACCCCCACAGGATGAAAAGCAAGGTCCAACCTTGGCAGAATTTGAACACAGAATGTGAAGATGAATGAAATACCATTAAGCATTTGACCCAGCGTGCTAACGATTCTGCCAGCTCTCCGCCTTAATAATAATGGTTTCAAGTTTTGGCACAAGGCCTCTCTGTCTCTATCCAGCAAGAGAATTCATATATTTACATTTCAGCATACACTTATATTCCTCAATATTATACACTCAACTCACTTGAGGGCATCTGATACTTAGCAACCTCACTCATGCTGGTGCCACAAAGAAATAAAAAAGCAAAAAAGCACAAAGTACTCTCTGTAAAGTGGTTGATGTTAAAAAGGGTATCCAGATGTAAAAACTGTGCCAAAAGAGACACTGGAGCTCACTACAGCCCTCCAGTCTACCGGTTCTTGTCAAACCATCCAACCCATGCCGGCATGGAAAAAGGGATGTTAAATGATGATGATGATGACAACTGTAATACATTTTAATCCAATACCCTAGAATCCTGGTGATTACTGATGATAACAACGATAGTGGAAACGATGATAATTACCACTACTACTATTATTATTATTATTATTATTTCTAATTTAGATACAAGACCAGCAATTTCGAGGGGAAGGGGTCAGTTCTCTATTTTAAACCCCCACCCCTGAGGATAAAAGGCAAAGCTAACCTTGGCAGGATTTGAACTTAGAATGTAAATACCTGAAAGAAATGCCATTCAGCATTCTGTCTGGCACGCTACCAACTCACTGCCTTCATAATAATAATAATAATAATAATAATAATAATAATAATAATAATCCTTTCTACTAAAGGCACAAGGCCTGAAATTTTGGGTGAGGAGACTAGTTGATTACATTGACCCCCAGTGTTTCACTAATACTTAATTTATTGACCCTGAAAGGATAAAAGGCAAAGTCGACCTCAGCAGAATTTGAACTCAGAATGTAAAGACAGACGAAATATTAGCATTTCGCCCGGCGTGCTAATAATATAATGGCTTCAAGAGTTTTGCCACAAGGGCAGCAATTGTGGGGGAGGGGACGAGTCAATTTCATCAACCCTAGGGTTCAACTGGCACTTATTTTAATGACCTCGTTAGGATGAAAGGCAAAGTTGATCTTGGTGAAATAATAATAATAATAATAATAATAATGATGAATGTTTCAAATTCTTGTACCAGGCTGGCAATTTTTTGAGGGAGAGACCAGTTATCATTGATTGTAATACTTGATTGGTAATTTATTTTACTGATTCCTAAAAGATTAAAGATAAAAGCTGACCGAGGTAGGATTTGAAATCAGACCCTAAAGAGCTTGAAAGAAACCACAAGTCATTTTGTTCCATGCTCTCCAATTCACAAAATTTGTTGCCTTTAATAACAACAACAACAACAACAACAATAATAATAATAATAATAATAATAATAATAATAATAATAATAATAATAATAATAATAATAATAATAATTATTATTATTATCCTTTCTACTAAAGGCACAAGGCTTGAAATTTTTGGGGGAAGGGGACCAGTCAATTACATCAACCCTGAAAGGGTTAAAGGCAAAGATGAGCCTGGTGGAATTTGAACTCAGAACGTAGCGGTAGATGAAATACTGCTAAGCATTTTACCCAGCATGCTAGTGATTATGCCAGCTCACCACCTTTATAATAATAATAATAATAATAATAATAATAATAATCCTTTCTACTGAAGGCACAAGGCCACCAATTCTAAGGGTTGACCTTGACTGTAAGTGAATTCAAAAAATAAACCCAGAAGAAATGTTGCTAAGTGTTTCAAGTAGCATGTTAACGATTCTGCCAGCTTATCGCCATAATTGATCTTGGCGGGATTTGAACTCAGTATGTAAAGAGTCAATAATAATAATGATAATAACTGTTTCTAATAGAGGCACAAAGCTAGAAATCTTTGGAGAGGAGCTAATCAATTACATAACCCCCCCCCCCACACACACACACACAATACTCAACTGGTACTTATTTTATTGACTCTGAAAGGATGAAAGTCAACCTCAGTGGAATTTTAACTCAGAATGTAAAGGCGGATGAAATATACCTTAATAATAATAATAATAATAATAATAACAACAGTTAGGAACAGTAAGGATTCTAAGGAGGATGTTGGCCATTGGATATAGCTTGCTTTTTTGGTATAGTGTTGGTATAACATTTGCCAGAGCAAAAGTGTCACTGAGAATAATAATAATAATGTAGGTGCCCCAGGTATGATATATAAAAAAAACTAAAAATAATAAAAAGGGGGATGTCAGAAACATCTAGACAACATCCCAGGAGAACCATGTCTCAGAGAAATCCAGAAGATTGTGCTGACAAGTACTGCCCGCATCCTTAGAAAAAACCCTATCAATTTAAATGTCTGGAGATATTTCGCTACTGCCCCTGCCACTTACCCTCCCCAAGCTTTCAGTTATACTGTAACATCTCTTATCCTTCACTTGCCTTAGGGTGCTGGGTATGTTTCCAGAAGTAATTGCAACAAACATTCAAATTAAAAGTAAATAACAACAATAATAATAATAATGTTTTTTTGAATTGGGCTCAAGGCTAGTAATTCTGACTGATTGGCTGGTTCTTTATTTTATCGAACATGGAGAGATCAAAGACAAAGTTGAAGTTAAAATGATAATGATGATGATGAGGCATGTAAAGAATTGGAAGAAATACTGCAAGGTATTTTGTCAGATGCTTGAATGATTCTGTCAATCCACAGTTCTTTAATTTCTAAAATGGGAGCAAGGTTGGAAACTGAGGGGAATGGGGTGGGGGTAGATAAATGGATTCAATCCACCACACACACACACCCTGTATTTAATACTTTTTTTTTTTTTTTAAATCAGGCCTTGAAAGATGAATGAAAGAAAAGGAGTTGATACATTGGCAGGATTTGAAACTGAGAAAATGAAGAGCAATGACAACAGCAACAGCAACAAGAACAACAATAATGAAAATCAGAGAAAGAAAGAGAAAGAGAGAAAATATGTTAAACTGAAAAAGAAAGAAAGAAAGAAAAAAACAACAGATGAAACACGAGAGGATGTCCTTTTATGTTGGGTGATGTTGACAGAGGGGACAGAGCAAGAATTGGGTAAGAAACATTTTGGTATGGCTGTTTTGGCACTGCCTATTTGGTCTTGCTGATTTGACACCAGACATCGTAGTGTTTTTCTTATCCTCTCTCTGTTTATGTACGTGAGCGTTATTTCTCTTTATGCGAATGAAGAGAGAAAATGTTTCTATCTCTCTATCTCTCTCTCTCTCTCTTTCTGTGTGTGTGTGTGTTTGCCTCCAGTGCCGAAAAGTACTGCAGCCAAAACGAAGGCTAAATGCCTCATCAGCCGGACCAAAATGTTCAGCATCCAAAGAGTAGCAATGCAATCGTCTCATTCCGAGCAAGGGACAGGCTTTAAGCAATAAAGTATATGGGTTCTAGTGAAACGAGGAACACAAGTGGTGGGTTTAAAGAGATGCAACAGTGACGATGGAAGAAGTTAAAAGGAGTGGGATTGTAAGGGGTGATAAATGGGAAGGAGACAACAATATCTAAATCAGCAAAGGTTTCGTTACCATAAAAACTAATTACTCAGTTTTCCTTGTTGTTTTCCTTCTTCTTTTATTTTCTCTTAAATAATTTAATCCATTGTTTTTCTCCAACAAGTAGATCCAGTCTTGAAATATCCCCCAAACATGTAATTCCTCCATTCCTGTGTGCTTCTACATTAAATATGCTTCTGGCTTGTATGTGTAGACACATCTATATACATACATATAGATATACATACACACACACATATATATACATACATAAATACACACACACACACACATATAAAGTTTACAAACAATAGATACAGCCTGCAAACAGGACTCAATACAAGAGCAGATTCTAAAAAAAGTGTAATTTGAATCAACCATTTGATGAAATTTCAAAGTTACTGTCAGTAATATAGATATTATATATGTATGTATATATGTGGACAAACCAAATATTTTGAGAGCATTTAATGTGTATATTTTGAAATGTATTAACTGAAGAAGATTATTTGTAAAGGGATGTATTTCCTATTGTATATTACACAAAATCTGAAACATGCATATTAAAATGCTTTTGAGATAAGGGGATAGTTGTCCAAAGGTTGCAGAAAAACACAACTCTTAGAAAAGAAATTGAGAAGTTATGCTTTTGTATTGCCTGGCTATATATATTACTACTTATGGTATATTAGTGGACAGAATGTTATTTAGTTTTGTGCTGACTATTGCACTTGGCAATACCAACAAGACTGGCATTGCCAAGAGCAACCATCAGCAACATAGTGATCTGTTATACACCATAACCAGCAATATAGTACTCAAAAGAATAAAGGTATATATATATATATATATATATAAAATTTGCTTACATATTGCGATACTATATAGATTTGGTAATCTATAGACTGAAACAGGAATTGATGAAGTGGTATCTTGTTATGTGGCAGGTGTGAGTAATGCATGTGTGTGTGTGTTTGTTTGTGTGTGTGCATGTGTGTATGAGTTGCTTACAAATATGTCTATGTATTGTAGTTAAGATTGTAAGTGAATCTGTGTATCTGGCCTATGCTATATACATAGTTTTCAATGGATATTATTCTGCTCTACCCAACTGTATTGAGTACTATTTTTTTTCCCACATCATTGCATTTCATACTTCCTATTATCCCATACATATACATACACATATACATTCACACACGGACATATGTATATGTATAAAATTCATCAGTAAAATATGACAAGATTTCTTTACTGTCATCACAAAATAACTTTAAAAAAACACAAACAAAAACCAATAGAAAGTCAATGGATGAAACTAGACAAAGTAGTGTGCGTAAATAGTTATCATGATAGAGAAGGTTGGCTTTCACTGCCATAGTCTCCATGTTTACTTTTAAGTGGAGAAACGATGAAGAAAAGGTAATTGTTATTATCAATATTATTATTATTATTATTATTATTATTATTATTATTATTATAATCATCATCGTCGATAATCCACATGAGATTGTTTTTGTTTTGTAAAAATTCTTTTAATCAGAAAAAATAAAATTTATATATATCTGTCTATATATGTGTATATATACATGTATGTGTGTGTATTTTTATTTATATAGACACGTATGTGTGTGTGTATGTGTATACATACACATGTATATATATATATGTGTGTGTATAAATATCATCATCATCAATGCGTGTGTGTATATATATATATATTATTATATATACACATACATATAGAAAATCATCAGATTCAAATAAATAAATGCAGTCTACTGTTTGTGTATCCAAAAACGCACACACAGACACACGCATATATAGACTGATTTTCGTCTTCCACTGGTTTGCAAGATGCCTGATGAAATGTGGGGTAGTTTAGCATGTAAAATAATGATGTAATACATTGAGTGCAAGTAATTGCCACACTACTGAAACATGTGTAGCATGAACTGAACTGTTGAATATGTATTCATCTTCATTTATTAAATACATGTATACACACACACAGACATACACACATATATGTATACACTCACACACATACAGATATATATTATTTTTTTTTGTTAAAATGAAAACCGTTCTTCAGAAAAGGAAAACAAAGAAAAACAACAGGCAACATCCTAAATTCTTTTTAGAGAAGTAAGAATTTCCTCTTCTAGAAAGTGACAGCATTTTCAGTAAAAGATTGTGCTTTAAATTATCCATCCAGGTTTTTAACCAATGAAAATTCATAAAAAAAATGATCCCCATTAAAATTAAAGAGTGCAGGCAAATGCTGCTTTAGTGACCAGAATTGAGGAAAAAAAAATCACGGACAATTTTGGTTTCACCATTTTTCTTCCCCTTTGCCTGCTTTCAACATTTTACAATTTCAGTGAAAGGGAGAGAGGAAGAAGAATGGGATGTTGTGATGTTGACGCCTTTCTTCCACATCCTATTCCACCTGCTGCTGTCTCAAACAAGGGTATTTTGCAAGGTGAAGTGTATGAGATGAGGTGACGATTTGAAACAGTGATGAAGAATACAAAATTATCTTGCATCAACTTCACTTTGACAAGCAAGAAACAACGAAATGGTTGCCATCACACTTTGATTTTCTTTGTTTGCATTTCTTTTTTTTTTGCTGGTAGCAGGAGTAGGGAATTTTAATGTGGGTAGGTGCAGCCCACCTCTTTCATTAATAATGCTTCCTACAAAATTCAAGCATTATTAATAAAAGAGTGGCTGCAAATAAAACAAAATACTTTTATTTCACTGGAAAACACTTAAAGAGATCAATCTCTTTTTCTATGTATATACTACATATATATATATATATATCTTACATGCAGATATGTATCAAGCTAGTTCATTGACAATGATTTATAGGTAGGGAAATTCAAAACTAGAATTAACACTTTTTACTTGATATTAATACTTTAATATTGCAATAACTAGGATGGTTAATGATGTCCTGTAATTCATATATATATATATATACACACACACACATATATATACACACATATATATATATATATATATATATATATATATATATACATACACACACACACACGTATGTAGTGGTTACTAAAGTGACAGAAGGTGCTAGTAAGCACTGACATTGCTAGAAATAAGAGCCAAAACAGCTGTTAGCCACACGAGAGCACTTTAGTGACCACTACACTTGTTACCTTTTGGTTCTAAATTGTGAATAGCCACCTTAATAATTTATGTATATATATATATATATATATATATATATATATATATATATATATATATATATATGAAGAAAGAAAGAGAAACGAAGGAGAGAAAATGAGGGGGAGACAGCAGAGTCAGATAAAGATATGGAGATAAATTTCTTTTAAAGGCAGGGTGAAGAAAAAGAGTTGTTTATGTTTTTTTTTTTTATTTGTATTTATATTGGGCTTTTTTTTGTTTGTGCTAAAAACCCCACCAAGAATGGGATAAAAGACTAAAAATTTTCAGAATATAGCAAAAAAAAAAAAAAAAACATCTTTTAAAAGTATTACTGAGTGTCCAAAATATATCCCAAATGTGTCATCTCACATTTAAAAAAAAAAAAAAAATCCTGTCCTCCAATCAAGGGAGATAAATAGATAAACAGAGAGAATGTGGGAGAATTAACAATTTACATGGGGGGGGGGGGGGGGAGAAAAAAAAAAAGCAAAAAAATACTTTCTTGTTTACTTTCTGATGAGAAAAATATAATCAACTTATCACTTGTTTTACTGTTTTTGTTTTTGTTTTCTTTTGTTGCTTTTTTTGTGTGTTTCTGTTTTTTTTTCACCTTTCAACAATATCATATCATTCATATTAATCCAAAAAACAACTTTAGTTGTAAAGCAATCCATGGTTTCAAAAATCATATACTGTATGCATATATATATGTATGCATATATATATATATATATATATATATATATATATATATATATATTTATATATTATATATCTATATCTATATATGTTATGTATATGATAGACAGTAATAAAACTTCATTAAATTTAACCAATTAACTTTTTTAACACATTTGTCTTTTTTAAAAATTCCTTATTTGCAAATTAGCCATTTCTTCATCTTCCTCTTTCTTTAAACATTTGAGATTTTCCCTATGAAATCCATTCACCTTTTTCATTTAGTCCACAGTTTTATTCCCTCTTTCTTTTCGTACCATTGCCACATATTCCCCAACCCCCACCCCTTCTTTCACTCCACCTCTACCCCTTTATTAGACTACTCAATAGCAGCAGTAAATATCACCTCATCCTACTATTGCACATGCACTCACGCGTTCACACTACCACACACACACACACACACACATAGATACATCCACAGAAGTTCTCAGTCATTTTTGGTGACGTTGGTTTTACTGTCTTCAGCAATAATGGAAGCCGATTTGTCGAACTCAGCAATTGGTTCAACTTTTATTTTGTCCGGAGCTGACCAACGCCTTTTGCGTACCTGTTGAACCCCTAAACCACTACCGTTATTGCTAGTGTTGGTAGCGGTGCCATTTTTATTGCTACTAATATCTTCTGGGGCTAAATTTGTCTGAGTCTCGGTACTGTGTGTTGTAGTTTGTTTATGACCGAAGCTCATAGCTGCCGGAGGGCTGCAGTGCCGACTTAAATAAGTTGATTGGTTTTGTTGGCAATTAGACACTGGGGATGATGCTGATGTTGTGGATAGAGTTGTATTCATAGTAGAAGTAGTACTAGCAGTTCGGAAGTTGGAGTGGGCCTCTCCGTCGATTTTGGTCCCCTTAAAGCTCTGCGGGTATTGGGGATGGATCATATCTCTGGGCGCTTCTTTGTGTGTCAAAGATATGCAGACATCCCCAACTGATAACTTGTGGCAGTCAAGTCCATAGCGCTTTATCGTTCGTTGGGGACAACATGATGACCATCCTTTACCAAAAACAAAGAAAGGATGTTCCAGGGTGGCTTCCACAGTCACCTGACGAAGAAAAAAAAAAAAAAAGCATTAATATTTACAAGAATAATTAATTATCAGTTAATTAACATCAAATATTTTAAAGTAAATGAAGCATTAAACACGTTTGCCTGAATCTTTGAGACAAAGAACTACCATTCTGTTATACAGTAAATGCTTTAAAATGGTTGGCATTTGAAAGGGCTTCCAGCCTATGAAACCATGCCAGAGCAGACACTAGAACATGCAGATGTCTTTGGACCTATCAAATTCTATTCAAACCTTCCAACCATGTCAGCATGGAACATGGACGTTAAATGATGATGATGATGATGATGATGACGATGATGATGATGATGATGATACACAAATATTTATAGACTAGTGTCGGAATCTTGGCATGTCTTCATCACAGTATTTTGGTCATTGTACCCTGTAGCCTTCTTCGGGTGCCAGCCTTGTTTAGTAACATTCTTGGGATCCTGGAATTTGGAACCAAGCCTTGCATTAAATCTGCAGAATAGATTGCTCTTGTTTCATGATTTAACATATTGAGCCAAAATTTGAAACCGTCATCATTATTGAAACATGTGTTGCATGAACAGAACTGTTGAACACATATATTCATTTACTAAATACATGTATGCATATATATATATATATATATATATATATATAACGTGAGAGAGTTAGGGGTTGGGGGTTCAACCCACTATCCTTATGTACTTTGTACTTCTATATGTAAACCATGTTGGCAAAATAACATAGTCTGCCATAGACACCTGTGCTTTGGTTCTTTCTTTCTTTTTCTTTTCTTCCTTTTTTTGTCACTTTTGCTATGAATTAAATTAATGAATTCAACGGGATACACCGTCTGCAAGTAGTTGAGTTCAGCATATTATCCTCCATTTTCTATATATGTCAATGTGAATACCCGTCAGAGTGTAAGTATCTTGAGAGAAAAGCTGAACATAAGAAGCATCAGTTGTGGTATGCAAGAGAGACGATTGCGCTGGTATGGACATGTGGTGAGAATGGATGAGGATAGCTGCGTGAAAAAGTGCCACACCCTAACAGTTGAGGGAACCCGTGGAAGAGGTAGGCCCAGGAAGACCTGGGCTGAGGTGGTGAGGCAAGACCTTCGTACATTGGGCCTCACCGAGGCGATGACTACTGACCGAGACCTTTGGAAATGTGCTGTGCGTGAGAAGACCCGGCAAGCCAAGTAAGATCGTTGCCAGTGCCCCTGGACTGGCTCTTGTGCGGGTGGCACATGAGATGCACCATTTTGAGCGTGGCCGTTGCCAGTACCGCCTGACTGGCTCCCGTAGGATTTTCGAGTGAGATCGTTGCCAGTGCCCCTGGACTGGCTTGTGCGGGTGGCACATAAAAGACACCATTTCGAGCGTGGCCGTTTTCGTGCGGGTGACACGTAAAAGCACCCACTACACTCTCTGAGTGGTTGGCGTCAGGAAGGGCATCCAGCTGTAGAAACTCTGCCAAATTAGATTGGAGCCTGGTGTTGCCATCCGGTTTCACCAGTCCTCAGTCAAATCGTCCAACCCATGCTAGCATGGAAAGCGGACGTTAAACGATGATGATGATGATGATGATATATATATATACACACAAACAGTATTGCAGCTGATTTATTTGACTAAACCCTTCAAGGTGGTGCCCCAGTGTGGCCACAGTCCAATGACTGATGGAAACAAGTGAAAGAGAAAAGACAGACAATTCTTATGGATTTAACGAAAGGTTTGGTTCCACAATCTGAAAACATTAAAAATACCTTGGCAAGAATATAAAGTGATGAAACAAATGCCATTAACATTTTAATCATAATGATAACAACAACAACAACAACAACAACAACAATAATAATCCTTTTTGCTGTAGGCACAAGGTCTGAAATTTGTGGGGAGGGGACTAGCCGATTATATCAATCCCAGTGTTTCACTAGTATTTAATTTATCGACCTCGAAAGGATGAAAGGCAAAGTTGACCTTGGTGGAATTTGAACTCAGAACGTGAAGACAGACAAAATACTACCAAGCATTTGACCCGGCATGCTAACAATTCTGCCAGCTCACCACCTTCAATAACAACAAGAACAATAATAATAATAATAATAATAATAATAATAATAATAATAATAATAATAATAAGAGCAATAATCCTTTCAACTGTAGACACAAGGCCTGAAACTTGGGGAATGGGGATAGTTGATTACATTGGTCCCAATATTCAACTGGTGCTTAATTTAGTGACACCAAAAGGATGAAAAGCAAAGTCAACCTCAATGGAATTTGAACTCAGAACATAAAGACGAACAACATGCCGCTAAGCATTTTGCCTGGCGTGCTAACAATTCTGCCAGCTTATTTAATAATTATGAGGAATTCCAGAAGGAGCTTTGTGAGACCACTGCTGAGACGCTTCTGAAAAAAGAAAAGCCGCTGGGAAACCGATTATAGCAGCAACTCCATCTAAGAATATCTGAAGCAGGAATTTTATTCTGAAATATCATCGGACTATGGATAACTAAATTCCAACAGGTATATAATCCATTTTTTGTATTATAGTGCATTGTAGTACCATTCAAAACTTTTTATACTTTACAAACAATACACAATGCTTCAAGTGAACTACAATACTCTCCTATAATAATAATAATAATATGCAGCATAGAAAATAACAGGAACAGGAAGCATAGAAAATTATATCGCCTCCTTTAATATGATTTGCACATCTTTTAACTGACCGCAGAAGAATGGAAAGTAAAAGTCAATCCCAAAGGTATCAGAATGCAGAACATAATGGGAAGGAAAGAAATTTTTATCTATCTACTATTCTACTGATTCTGCCAGTCCACTACAGTTTAAAAAACAATTACATTAACAATAATTATGATTTAAACAACAATGAATAAATAAGTAAATACACACACACACACAGACACACTCACAGATATATATTATATATTAATTCATTTTAATTATTCATGACAAACTGTCAAATATTTCAATCAATTGAAGTCACTGGACATTGAAATCAGTTGACTGAAACATATGGCCATTTGACATGAATTGTAACATTGATTATCAAAGAAATATTTATCATTGGGTTTTTTTCTTTCTCTCACAAGCGAGAATACTAAAAATGAACCCGACAGCTCTCAAAAATTAAGTAAAAAAAAAAAACGGAAAAATAATCCAGAATCCTTATCCAGTACCCAATCGATCCTAAAATCTAATCAGTTTGTGCCAGTCATGAGGCCAAACATTGCTGAAAGTTTCATCCAAATCCATCCAGCGGTTCTTGAGATATCTTGTCCACGGACTAACAAACATGACTAAAAACAACACCGCTGCCTTTGCTAAGGGGGAGGTAATAATAATTGATATAAGATCACCATGTCACGCACATATGGTTCCATATGGCTGTGATGCATGTGCCTGGTGTACCTTTATTAGACGGGTAGTCATGATGGGTATATTAAGCTTTGTATATTTGTACCCCAGTGTCACTTTGATGGTATGCACTGCACCCTCACTCAATAATAATAATAATAATCATCGTTGCCATCCGGTTTCACCAGTCCTCAGTCAAATTGTCCAACCCATGCTAGCATGGAAAGCGGACGTTAAACGATGATGATGATCATCGCTTAACGTCCGCTTTCCATGCCAGCATGGGTTGGATGATTTGACTGAGGACTGGTGAACCAGATGGCCACACCAGGCTCCAATCTGATTTGGCAGAGTTTCTACAGCTGGATGCCCTTCCTAACGCTAACTACTCCGAGCGTGTAGTGGGTGCTTTTATGTGCCACCGGCACGAAGGCCAGTCAGGCGGTACTAATAATGATAATAATAATAATAATAATAATAATCCTCTCTACTATAGGCACAAGGCCTGGAATTTGGGAGCGGAGGAGAAGTTGATTCCATCAACCCCAGTACTCAACTGATACTTATTTCATTGACCCCTAAAGGATGAGAGACAAAGTCGACTTCAGCAGAATTTGAACTTAGAATGTGAAGACAGATGAAAAGCCACTAAGCATTTCACCTGGCACGCTAACGATTCTGTCTGTTCACCACCTTGATGATAATAATAATAATAGAGAAGATTGGAACAGAATGTCCTGTAGAGCTTTTCTACAGAAAGTTTCCCTCTTAGGGACAGGAAAGATTATCAGAAGGGTTTTAAGCACTTAAAAGACAATTGAAAAATACCACTAGGCATTTCGTCCAGCATGCTAACAATTCTGCCAGCTCACTGCCTTAATAAAAATAATGATAATAACAATGGTGGTGGTGATGGTGGTAGTGGTGGTGGTGATAATGGTGAGGAGGACGAGGAGGAGAAGAAGATGAAGAATTTTTTTTACTCTAGGCACAAGGCCTAGAGGGGCCAGCCAATTAGATTGACCTCAGTACACAACTGGTACCTAATTTATCGACCCTGAAAGGATGAGAGGCAAAGTCAACCTAGGCGGAATTTGAACTCAGAACGCAAAGACAGATGAAATACCGCTAAGCATTTCAGCCGGCGTGTTAACAATTCTGCCAGCTCACCGCCTTAATAATAAAAATAATAGTAATAATAAAAATAATAATAATAATAGTAATAATAATATGCATGATTATACCTGAACTTTATTTTCACCAACCAGGAAGCTGAGAATAGTGGTTCCAAGGTCAACATTTTCATCTGTGCGTACCACGGTGCTGGAGTCAATTTTGAGGTCAGCACTGATCTCGGCACTGTGAATGAAATCGTTTGTCTGTAAATCTTCAACACGCTTCAGGTCACCATTGGCAAGCTGAATGATTGAACCCTTGATGAAATGCGGAGGATAGTGAAGGTGTGGTGTCATAGGGGTGTTAGGTATTCCAGGCGATGTCCTTGTCCCGTGTAGTTGCGGTTGATGATGTGGTTGGTGTTGTTGTTGTGGTTGTTGCTGTTGTTGTTGTTGTTGATGTGGGTGTTGGTGTTGTCCAATTCCCATTTCACAGCCTGTCGATGCCATCTCGCTGATCGACTTTGACCGTTTCGCCGGCGATATGGCTTCCGACTTATGATGATAAGTCTTTGCCCCAGCGGACAATACTTGCTCTGGCTCTACGACTGGAGATTCGTTGATTTGGATGTTGGGTGGCCGGGTGAGTATACGGTGTTTCAAACTACCCTCTTTG
This sequence comes from Octopus bimaculoides, assembly GCF_046866305.1. NCBI lineage: Eukaryota > Metazoa > Mollusca > Cephalopoda > Octopoda > Octopodidae > Octopus > Octopus bimaculoides. The sequence goes on along the minus strand of NC_142947.1, from coordinate 35,442,629 downwards.
CCACTTGGTACCTTGTAACCCAAGTCCTTATTGAGATCTGTTTTGGGGGTGGTTGTAGTGTCCTTCAGTAAAGAACTGGTTTTATTCTGAGTCGATAAGGGAGATAACTGACGAGAGTGCAAGTGTTTCTGTTGTTGCTGCTGTTGTTGTGATGAGGCTGAGTGAGACTTATCCTCTTTTGAAAGACTATGAGAAGGGGCAACTCCACGTGGCGAGTGACTGTAGCCATCGACAGTCGCAGCCTCAGCGAGCGAATCCCTCATTTGTTCTTGTTTGGGAGAGTGTTGATGCATAAGAGCTGACTGGCTGGGCGAGTGTCCGAGGTTGCCGGCGGAGCTGGGAGAAGTGGTCGGAGTCGCATTCCGATGAGAGGACAGTGGAGAGTATTGTGATATATGAGTTGGCATGAATGTGTGAGGTAGCTGCGATTGGCTGACATGTTGGGTGTGGCTGCCCATGCTGGCGAGGACAGCAGAGTAGGAGTCCAAGTGAGGGTAGTGACCAGCTGGTGACAACAGGCAACTGGGTGAGTAGCCTTGGGGGTATTGAGGGTAGAATGTATTATAAGGTGACACAGCACCAGATGCTAGATGACCAGCTGGCTGTCCATGAATGCTATAAAGAGAGGAAAATGAAGCTAGTGAGCTATTGGCTGTTGTATAGAGAGAGTTACCGTATTGGCCAGCGTGGTAAATCCTTGGAGCCGGATCAGCAACAGTTGGAGAAGGCCGAAATAAGCTGCCAATGGACGATTGGCTGCTGTTAAGAACCGATTGCATCTCCAGACCAGGCTGTGTAGCTGTGCGCACGGTATGCAAGCTTTCTGCAGCTTGGACAATAGTCGGAGCAGTGTAGCCGGGGAGAAGGCTGCTGTGAACAGGACGAAGGGGCAAAGAGGGCGCTACACTTTGAGTCGATCCATCGCCAGTACTGGTGTTTGGGAAGCAAGAGAAAGGACGTGGAGCTGTTACTGAACTACTTTGAAGAGGAACAGGAACTCTACCATTCTGTCCACAGCCATTTCTGGAAAAAAAAAAAGAAAAAAGACAAAAGGAAAAGATATTTTAAAAGAGGGAATACATTTTGTGCAATTTTAAAAAAACAAAAAAAAACAAAGAATATTTGCTGTTACCATACAAACAAAAACTAAAACAATTCTTTTAATAAACAAAAATAAACATGTGGTAAGAAGCTTGCTTCCCAATCACATGGTTCTGGGTTCAGTTCCATTGTGTGGCACCTTGTGTAATAATCTTGGGCCAATGGAAACTGAAAGAAGCCTGTCATATATATGCGTGTGTGTGTGAGCTTGTCTGTCAACACTGTTTGATAAATATTACTGCTGTTTACGTCCCATAACTTAGCGGTTCAGCAAAAGAGGCCAATAGAATAAGTACTAGGCTTACAAAAAAAATAATAATAAATACTGGAGTTGAGTTATTCAACTAAAAAATTCTTTAAGTAGTGCTCCAGCAAGGACACAGTCTAATGATTGAAACAAGTAAAAGACAAAAGATAATTTACAGTAATGAAGACTCATTGAGAAACATAAAAACTAGTCACTGACACGGTTCCACTAAGATGCAGTGGAAGTGTATCAGTGACCAGGTCGCAGTCGGTGCAACAAAAATTCTGACATTGTCATCACCATCATTAATTACCATTTAACATCCATGTTCCATACTGGTATGGGTCGGATGGTTGGATAGAATCCGATAGGTCAGGGACTACACTGAGCTCCAATGTTTGTAGCTTTGGCATGGTTTTCACAACTGGATGCCCTTCATAACACCAACAAGGTTACAGCTTGGGCTGGCTGCTTTTTTTTCTTGCTACCAGCACTATTGAAATTGCCATGCAAGCCCTAGGAAAAGATAGTGGGTGTCAGCTTCATACCAGGGGCACAAGAGGATTACTATGAACAAGAGTGACTGCACAGTAGGTCCCTCGGAGGGATCCACATGGCTACTCACAACTAATTAGGGGAAAAGAAGGGGAGAGAAAGAGGAAATATAGATATTAGATATTAAGAATAATAAAGAGTATGGAGATATGTACATATACAAAATTAATTTGATAGTTATATACAGCAAATCAACTATTATTAATATTAATATATAGTCCATGGGCAACCTTTACAGTCCAGCATAGAGCTCACAGAATTACCCATCAGAAGAATCCATGGAATGACTAAATTAATCGTAGACACAAAAGTTGGAGACTGATTGTTGTGAGATATATATACATATATAGATAGATAAATATAGATATAAGATATAAGATATGAGGAGTTTTTGTCAGAGTGATTCAAACTAATAGGTATGCTACTAAAATTCTGGTTTTGATTTGAACTACTGTTGAACATGTGACTGCCGACTATACCTACACACACACACGGCGTTAGGAAGGGCATCCAGCTGTAGAAACTCTGCCAAATTTAGTTTGGAGCCTGGTGTTGCCATCCAGTTTCACCAGTCCTCAGTCAAATCGTCCAACCCATGCTAGCATGGAAAGCGGACGTTAAACGATGATGATGATGATATATATTCGCCAGGATAGATCGCTGACCACTACATTTATATTTTTTTCTCCTTGTTTCTTTCTGTGTTCCTTTCAGTTGAAGAGTGTAGGCTCGAAATGTCAAAGACTTTCTCTATTCCCGAGCGTTAAACTAATACATCCATTTGTTGTTTACACCACCTGTCTTTGTCTTTTGTTTTCTGGAAATGTAATAGACTTTCTCACCTTCCCGAGCATCAAATTAATACACCTGCTTGTTGTTTATACACCTGTCTTCGTCTTTTGTTTTCTGTAAATTTCAACGATATATATATATTTGTTAAAGAGACAACAAACGCTAAGGCAAGACAAACAACTCAAGTCATATATGGTATTATTATTTAAAAAATTTAAAGTTTTACAGCTGTTTCTGGGGTATCTTGTCATTGGAAACAAACAGGGAAAATGTGAAAGGTATAGACAGCTGTAAGACTTTACATTTTTCTAATAATAATAATAACATATATGACTTGAGATGTTTGTCTCGCCTTAGCATTTCTTGTCCCTTTTAACAAATATATATCTGCTATATCGGAAATCTACAATGGTTCCATAACTTCTATCTCGGCTATGAGCTTGGAGTCCTGGTAATCTGTTACAGCACTTACCTAGTGTGCCTAGTCATTTAGATCACCTGTGTACTAAACCCCCATATTTTGTGTATATATATATATATATATATATATATATATATATATATATATATATATTAGAAAAAATAATAAGGTACTCAGATATCTGGATGGTTGTACATTTACAGATTTTTATTAATATGTCACATGTTTTTATAAATTAGCGCTTGCATCTATTCTTGTAGATTCTTCAGATTTAATTTTTCTTCACACATTCAATAATACTATAAAAAAGAGACAAATCCTCTGAAGAAAAATTAAATCTGGAGAATCTACAAGAATAGATGCAAGCGCTAATTTATAAAAACATGTGACATATTAATAAAAATCTATAAATGTACAACCATCCAGATATCTGAGTACCTTATTATTTCTTCTAATATATAATTCCTGTACATCACCTCCAAACCTTCTAATATATATATATATATATATATATATATATATATATATATATAAAATATATATATATATACACACACACACACACATATACATGTCTATATGTATTGTGTATGTTTTTGTGTCCCCTCCTCCATTATCACTTGGCAATTGGTGTTGGCTTGTTAACATCTTCAGTGTGTGCTTGTGTATGAGTGCATGTATGTACTTGTTACTGTCTCCTTGTTTTGACATGACTTGATAGTTGTAAACGAGTGTCACTGTCGTGTAAGCAGTGTCTTGCATTTCCAATCTTTTATGGAAACATTACCTTACCTGTCTATGAAACAACAATTAATATTGCAAACCATTATGGAAAACACTGTAGCTTACTCTTTTACTTGTTTCAGTCATTTGACTGCGGCCATGCTGGAGCACCACCTTTATAGTCGAGCAAATTGACCCCAAGACTTATTCTTTGGAAGCTTAGTACTTATTCTATCAGTCTCTTTTGCCAAACCGCTAAGTTATGGGGACGTAAACACACCAGCATCGGTT
>NC_142947.1:35403499-35433499 GCF_046866305.1 Octopus bimaculoides | reverse complement strand
GGTGGAGGGATCAAACACAGACACGAACATACACACATATATATATATATATACGATGGGCTTCTTTCAGTTTCTGTGTACCAAATCCACTCACAGAGCTTTGGTTGACCCAAAGCTATATTAGAAGACACATGCCCGAGGTGCCTTGTAGTGGGACTGAATCAGGAAATATGTGGTTGGGAAGCAAGCTTCTTACCACACAGCCATGCCTGCACCTAGCCATGCTTTATATATATATATATATATATATATATATATATATATACATACATACAGAGAGAGAGAGAGAGGGGGGGAGAGAGAAAGATAGACAGACAGAGACACAGAGAGAAAGAGAGACAGCAACAGAAGATAGATATAGATATATACGGTGGGCTTCTTTCAGTTTCCATCTACCAAATCCACTCACAAGGTTTTGGTTGACCCAGGTTTGCAGTAGGTGACACTTGCCCAAGGTGCCACACAGAAGGAGTGAACCCGGAACCATATGGTTGGGAAGCAAACTGCTTAACCACACAGCCACGCCTACACCTATGGCTCTGCACTCATCAATACACTAATCTGAGAAAAGTGACATGATGGTCACGACTGGAATGTCTCTGTTCGTAGCGTTTTGCCCAACATCATGACTGACCTAGGGAGCTAAACCAACAATGACTACAACAACAACAATTTTAATAAAATGAAGAATGAGTCAGAACATTCCTGAATTTCTTAGATATAAGAGAGGAGGTGGAGGAGGAAGGCGGGGAGGGGGAAGATCATCACCAAACAAGTAAAGCATATAAGGTATGTAAATAAATAAAATAAAAGCAACTTCACACACATACACACACACATACACATGCATACACACGCAGTCTGCAAGCATTTGTGCAAATATCTAAGTCAAAGTCATGTGTGCACACACACACACACACACACACACACACATTTTCCCCTTTTTTATTCTCTCACACACCCAAAGCATACACTCTCTCGTTCTCCTTCTTCCCTCTCCCCCCCCCTCTCGCAGGCCCAACTATACAAATATAAACTCACAGGCCTGGGAATACTCACATATACATATATAGAACAACTCTCTTACTCTCTTTCTTTCTCTCTCCTCTTCCACTTTAACACACACAAACATTCTACAGTCATACAACAACAAACGTATACAGTGCTTTCATATATTACCCAACTCACACACCTGTAATTACATATGTAAAACATTTTACATATGTATAGTAGAAGACCCTGGCGGCACCTTGGACAATTGTCTTCTTCTATAGCCTCGAGCCGACCAAAGCCTTAAGAGTGGATTTGGTAGATGGAAACTGAAAGAAGCCCGTTGTATATATATATACATATATACAGATAAAACTTACTTGGAAAAAGATGCGTGGCGTTCGACTATATAATAATATAAATAATATATAAATATATGCATATATCCATACATATATGTACATACCTACATCTATATGTCTAACGTTTTTTTTTTATGTCCTGTACCCATATATGCATGTATGTATACATATAGATGTAGGTATGTACATATATATATATGGATATATGCATATATTTATATATTATTTATATTATACATATTTATATATATATGTGTGTGTGTGTGTGTGTGTGTATAGGCACAAGCATAGCTGTGTGGTAAGAAGCTTGCTTCCCAACCACATGGTTCTGTGTTCAGTTCCACTGCATAGCACCATGGGCAAATGTCTTCTACTATAGCCTCAGACTGACCAAAGCCTTGTGAGTAAATTTGGCAGATGGAAACAGGAAAAAACCTGTCATGTATGTGTGTGTATGTGTATTTATGTGTGTGTGTCTTTGTGTCTATGTTTGTCTCCCCAACATCGCTTGACAACCAGTGTTGGTGCGTTTATGTCCCCACAGCTTAGTGGTTCAGCAAAAGGGACAGACAGAATAAGTCCTAGGCTTACAAAGAATAAGTTCTGGGGTCGATTTCTTTGACTAAAAACCCTTTAAGGCGGTGCTCCAGCATGGCTGCAGTCAAATGACTGAAACAAGTAAAAGAATAAAAGAACATGTGTGTGTGTGTGTGTGTGTCTTTGTGTCTGTATTTATCCTCCACTACCACTTGACAACTGGTGTTGGTTTGTTTATGTCCCTGTAACTAAGTGATCAGCAAAAGAGACTGATAAAATAAATACCAGGCTTTAACAAAAAAGTCCTGGGGGTCAATTCATTCAATTAAAAATTCTTCAAGGCAGTGCCCCAGTATGGCCACAGCCTAATGAGCGAAACAAGTAAAAGAGAAAAAAAAGACACACACACACACAATGAGCTTTGACATAGTTTCTGTCTACTGAATTCACTCTGAAGGCATTGGTCAGCCCAGGGTTATAGTAGAAGGTGCTTTACCCTGGAACTGAACCTGAAACCATGTGCTAACAAAGCGAGCTTCTTAACTACACTGTCATGCTTGCAGCCATTTAAATACCAGCTAAAATGGCCATGAATGGAGATCCTTTACTGATACATCAGCTTGATCAGATTTCACCAGGATGCTAAACAACAACAATGGGAGAGGGAGAGGAGGAGGAGGAGGAGGAGGAGGAGGGAGCGAGGGGGGGGGGCTTAAGAGACATGACAAAATTAAGTCATTATACTTGAAACATTAGAAGCTGAAGCATGCCTAGACAATATGATTGTGACCTGCGACCTCTGACCTCTGATAAAAAAAAAGAAAAGAAAAAAACAACACATTCTTTGAATTCTTTCAGATTTGAAAATTACATAAAGCTGCAATGTGTCTGTCTGTTGGATATTTGAAGTGGAATTTGGAGATTTTTATCTTAATCCATGCCTTAAAGGAATATAAACACCCAGACAATATATATTATGTATATCTATATTTTATGCATGTTAATTTCAATTCATATATGTATATTTATATACATATATACATACACAACATATATATATGTTGTGAATGTACTTATGTAGTTGTATACATATACATCATCATCATCATCATCATCATCATCATACATTGTCGTAGGCTAACATCTGCTTTCCTTGCTGACAAGAGTTGGATGGCTTAACAGGAGCTGTCCAGCTAGTTGTCTGCGTCATGCTTCTGTGTCACCTCTCATCTCCATGCCACCTATGTTATATCCAAGGGAAAGGTGAAGGCCGATACAGCTTGGCACCAGTGACATCACAACTAGTTTCTACAGCTGAGTGAACTGGAGCAACGTGAAATAAAGTGTCTTGCTCAAGAACACAACACACAGGCTGGTCTATGAATGAAACTCACTACATCATGATTGTCACCAACACTAATGAGGTTGCTATGCATCTTATTTCTTCATTGCTCACAAGGGGCTAAACATAGAGGGGACAAACAAGGACAGACAAAGGGGTTAAGTCGATTACATCAACCCCAGTGCGTAACTGGTACTTAATTTATCGACCCCGAAAGAATGAAAGGCAAATTCGACCTCGGCGGAATTTGAACTCAGAACGTAACGGCAGATGAAATACCGCTAAGCATTTCGACCGGCGTGCTAACGTTTCTTATTTCTTTATTGTCCACAAGGGGCTAAACATAGAGGGGACAAACAAGGACAGACAAAGGGATTAAGTCGATTACATTGACCCCAGTGCGTAACTGGTACTTTATTTATCGACTCCGAAAGGATGAAAGGCAAAGTCGACCTCGGTGGAATTTGAACTCAGAATGTAACAGCAGACGAAATACCACTAAGCACTTCGCCCGGCGTGCTAACGTTTCTGCCAGCTCGCCGCCTCTTGCATCTTGTAAGATTATGAACCTTGAATAGGGAAGTGGGGAACTTCATGTTAAGAAAATAAGGAATTGAAAGTGTTAAAGTATAAAGGAAAAGGACCAAAGACAAACAGGTTTCTTGCTGAAAAAAAAAACCCATCATTACTTTTGTTTTACAATCCACCCTTCCACACTGGTTGATACAGGTCCGACCAAAGGAGTCAAACTTGTTTGGCTTTGCAGGTTGGATTGAAGCATAAATTAGATCTTGTAGGTCAAATAAGAACAATTGCACCTAAAAAAACCCTGTTCATAATATAGGTAGGCTAAATTAAATAGATAAAAGGGTCAGGGGGTCAATATACATTATCCTTTTAACTACAGAATTAAATTTCACGGTGATTCCAATGAATGCATACTAGTGATATATATATTTAGCAGAATATTTTGAAAAAGCAAAATAGAAGTGACGAAATATTGTTTGACCTGAACCAGACCCAACGTGCAGGGCATGTCTTTGATGTCTCTGGGTTAGAGAGTATGCAGTCAACAAGGAAAGACCTTTCATGAATCTTTGTTCACAGAACCATGATGATGATGATGAAGATGATGATATATCATCATCATCATTTAACGTCTGTTTTCCATGCTGGCATGGGTTGGATGGTTTGACAGAAGCTGGCTAGCTGATTATTATTATTATTATTACCCATGCTAGCATAGAAGGCAAACATTAAATGATTATTATTATTATTATTATTATTATTGTTATTATTATTATTATTATTATTAAGGCGGCAAGCTAGCAGACCGTTAGCACACCAGGCAAAAATATTTAGCAGCATTTCATCAGTATGTTCTGAGTTCAAATTCTGCTGAGGTCAACTTTACCATTCATCCATTCGGGGTCGATAAAATAAGTACCAGTTGAACACTGGGGTTGATGTAATCAACTCATCCCCTACACCAAAATTACTGCTCTTGTGGCAAAGTTTGAAACCATTGTTATCATCACCACCATCATCATCATTATTATTATTATTTAAGATATCACACAGTATCCAATATCGTGATATTGTTGATTGAAGATATTGTATCTATGGGGGGTTTGCACTGTCTGTCAAGTCCCAAAAAGGACCTCAGACAGACAGTACTTTACGCAATGCAATATGTGTACAGTTCCAAGTAATGCTGATTTTTGCAATACATCTAGATTGTATGGTATTTCTAAAGTTTCCAGATGTTTCTTCAGGTTGGGTGGTATTGAACCTAATGCTCCGATGACAACAGGGATGACCTTTATGTTTGACTATTGTAACTGCCACATCTTGGCAATCTCAATTCTCATTATTATTATTATTATCATTATCATCATCATCATCATCATAATCCTCAACTTCTTCAAGTGAAACTTGAAGAGGAAAGTGAAGATGAAGCAAATTTGTTGAAAGGTGGGTGAATGTTGGAAGAATGGCCAGTGTGAAAGGAGCAATTCTGAGTATACACCTGTGTAAAAAAATAAAAGAAGGGCTCTTGCTCTGTTGGTCAGGCACCCCTGGCTTTTGTGGGGTTTTCCACAAGTAACCTTTAAAGTGCCTCCCCTATTGCAAGTTTTTATTGTTTAATTTTTGTCTGTTATTTCCTGTATACACGGAACTTGAAAACCCATTGTATCATCTGGTTTTTGTCTTTGAATGTCATTGTGTGTGCTTTTATGTTTGTATATATCAGCCCTTGTGGTCAATAAAAGAATAAATTATTATTATTATTATTATTATTATTATTATTATTTAAGACATTGCACAGTGTCCAATGTTGTTATCATTATTGCTATTATTATTAATAATATTAATATTACTCTTCGTTCTAATTTTAGCATAAGACCAGCTATTTTAGTGGGGAGAGTATTAGTTGATTACATATGACCCCAGTATATGACTGGTACTTGATTTTATTGGCCTTAGAAGGATGAAAGACAAAGTCGACTTTGGGTAGACTGAACTCAGAATGCTAAGCATTTTATCCAATGCACTGATGATTCTTCAAGCTTGATGCTTTAACAATAACAATGGCTCCAAATTTTGGTATAAAGCCAGCAATTCTATGGGAGAGGGATAGTCAATTACATTGACCCCACCCCCACCCAACTTATATAGATTTTAAAGCCGACCTCATCAGAATTTGAACTTACAATATAAAAAGACAGAAGAATGCCACTAAGAATTTTATCTGATGTACCAACAATTCTGCCAGCTTGCCATCTTTATTAAATATTTATTAAAGGGTCAAGGCTAATGACCCCACTTCGGTCATGAATGACCATGGGACTACACCTAGAAAGTACCCCTGTGAGGCACATGTCCTGGTAAAGTTGTTTGTGGAAGACCAACAGCCACCTATACACACCAGCTCCCCTCTCCAAGACACCAATGTTATCCAAAGGAAAGGCAAAGGCCGATACAGCTTGGCACCAGTGATGTTGCAGGCGCAATGTGAAATGAAGTGTCTTGTTCAAGAACACAACACACAGCCTGGTCTGAGAATCAAACTCACTACCTCATGATTGTGATCCCAATACTCTAACCACTGAGCCACGTGCCTTCACATAAAATATTCATTAAGATATAGCTTATTTAGGGAATGAGCAAGGGGGGGGAGAGTGTGAAGAGAGATGAGGGGTGTTAATTTAATTAACTTTAACCTTAAATGCTAATTTACTTAGGTAATTTTTGAAAAGGCCATGCCACCCAAAGATCATTACACAAAGTAATAGACCAGCGTCTTTTAGCAATTCCCCCTCCCTGCTATCGCCATCACATTCAATGGCACCATACCCCATCCCCATTATGCACCCCTTAATCTCCCTAATTTATAGCTCTTTAAAACTCATGCAGTGCAAATTTACTTAAAGGCTGTGCTGCAATGTTTCAGCAAGTGATATCTTGACAGGGTTTGCAGCCACTGTTTTATTGCAGTTTGAATGTCAGAGCAGCAGCAGCAGAGAAGGTGGACGGTAGAAGGGAGAGGTATGTGGGGTTTATTTGTAGCTTATTTGTAGGTGAGGAGAAGGGGGAGGAAGAGAGAGGGCAGAGAGAGAATGTGACAAAATGTCAACACTAAACAAGTTGTTGGAATAAAAAGTGAGAGCAATAGGGAAGCAGTGTGGAGAGAGGAGAAAGAGGGGGAGGGGCAAGTGAAGAGGAGGCAAAAGAAAAAAAGGAACAGGCTATGGGGGCACAAATGAAAGGGGAACAGACAGGCAGAAGGAGAAAGTGAAAGAGGAGGAATGTAAGAATTGTTTAAAAAAATACACGCCATACATACACAAACATACATCACACCACACACGAACGTATATTGTTTATGTATACATACACACACATAACATATTATTATATACACACACATGTATACACGCACACACCATGAATTCAGAGTGAGTAAGATTTTTAATAGCACTTCATCTATTTTCTTTTGTGTCTTTATTTAAATTGGCTGTTTTTTTCAAAAAAATATTATGATCATTATTAATGTTGTTGCTGTTGTTGTTGTTGTTATTATTATTATTATTATTATTGTTATTATTATTACTATATTTTTGCTTTGATTGACTTTTTGAAGTTGAACAGCTGTTGTGTGACATCACGTTTGACATAGAATACCAACAGCCCCACCTCAACCAACACCGAACCACCACTGCCGCCACCTGCAACCCCACCCCACACCCATCCTGTTTGTTTTTACATTTTTTATCAATGCAATTAAAAACTAATGCATACTTTCCTTTTTCTTTTTTCTCACCCTGACTTTGAACATGTTTCTTATATACAACATGCCTTGTTATCATCATCATCATAGCCACAATATTAACAAGAGCACTCAGAGAGCGCAAACCTCCGCCAAGGTAACACCAATGTCCTCTCAATGATTAACCAGAGATGATTTTTAAAATAAGAATATCTGAAATAAACGACTGCTCTCACAAACGAGATGCTCTCAAAAATTAAGTAAAAAAAAAGCAGAAAAATAATCCAGAATTGCTGTCCGGTACCGGATCGATCCTAAAATCTAATCAGTTCATGCCAGTCACAGGGTCAAACATCCCTGAAAGTTTCAACTGAATCCATCCAGGGGTCCGTGAGGTATCCTGTCCACAAACAAACAAACATGACTGAAAATAATACCTCCACCTTTTTCTGGTCGATCAACATCAAATACGTGAACCAAATTATCATCATTATGGTCACAACTACCACTACAATCACCATCATCAGCAACACTAGTATATGACTACATACCAGTCCATGACTACAGACAAATCACCAGTCTATGACTACATACCAAATAGTTTAAAAACTATTTGCTGGTATGCCTCGACAATGCACATATAAAAATAAATTCAAACATGAATTAGAAGCAGTCCCAGTGTTGCAAATATTATTCTTTCCTACTCTAGGCACAAGCCCCCCTGCCCTTTTTTTTGGGGGGGGTCAGTCGATTAGATTGATCCCAGTACACAACTGATACTTAATTTATCAACCCCGAAAGGATGAAAAACAAAGTCAACCTTGGCGGAATTTGAACTCAGAACGTAAAGACAGATAAATTACCACTATTCAAACATTAATTAGAAGCCATGCTAGTATTGTAAACATTACCAAACATGCAAAATACATGTGCCTTGCTTGTTCACCAGTAGGCTGTGGTGTAGCGCAGTGGAGATGACTCCCACAAAGCACTGAGTGTAAAGCACCAGAATGTTATAGATGGGTGAGACAACTTGGCCCAGAGGCACAAGACCAGAATTCATTGAGTTTTTTTTTTTCTGTTAGGTTGGTGGAAAGAAGTGAATTAATAATAACAATAATAATAATAATAATTTCTATTATAGGCACTAGGTCTGAAATTTTGAGTGAAGGGTTAATCAATTACATCGACCATGTTTTTTGCTGGTACTCAATTTATCGACCCTGAAAGCATGAAAGGAAAAATCGACCTTGATAGAATTTGAACTCAGAACGTAGTGGTGGGTAAATTATCACTAAGCATTTCATCCAGCGTGCTAACGATTCTGCCAGCTTGTAGCCTTATTAATAATCATAATAACGACAACATATGTGAGAAAATAGGCAAGGTTCTCATGCCATGAGAAATGTTTTTTTTTATGTTTTAATTAATATTCAGGAATTTTTTTTTCCATTTAAAGCAGTTTCAAAAGTAATAAACTGTGCTGCTGCTGCTGCTGCTGGTGTGGTGTTAGTGGCGGTGGTAGCGATGATAATGATGATGGTAGTGGTGGTAGTGGTGGTGGTGATAGTGCTGCTGATGATGGTGATTGTAGCGGTGGTTGTGACAATAATGATAATGGTGGTGTTAATACTGGCGGAAGGGGTGATCATGATTATGATGGTGGTTGTGGTGGCGGTGGTAGTGACGGTGTTAGTTTTAGTAGCAGCAGCAGCAGCAGTAGTAGTAGTAGTAGTGGCAATGGTAGTTAGTGTTGGTTGTAGCAGTAGTGGTAGTGATGGTGATAACAGTAGTAGTATTTAGTGGTGGTGGTGGTGGTGGTGGTGGTGGTGGTGGTGGTGGTGGTAGTAGTAGTAGTGGTGGTAGTTGGTGATGATGGTAGTAGTAGGAGTAATAGTAACAGTGTCTGTAGTAGTGGTGATGGTACTGGTGTTAGTAGTGGTAGTAATAACAGTAGCAACAGTAGTAGTAGTAATAGTTGAATTAATGATGTTGATGGTAATGGTGGTGGTGGTGGTGGTGTGGTGAGTGATAATAATAGCAGTGGTGGCGAGCGGTGGTGGTGGTAGCAATGCAGTGGTGGTGGTGGTGTTGGCAGTTGTAAATTCTACTGAGAAAGACAGGCAACAGAGATGAAACTCAGTGTTAAGGTTAATAGCATGAGGTGACCTCAAAAATAAATAAATAAATAAATGAAAATAAAAATAGAAAAAATAAATGAAAAAATAAAATAAAAAGGAGAGGTGTGAGGAGAAAGTAAGGAAGACAGGAAGGTTACCATCTGCGTTCAGCCTGTGAACTTAAACCGAGTAAAGTTTAACAAGCCTGTGTTCTTGAATTTTAGATTTTCACACTTATTTATTTATAGGTGCAGGCATGGCTGTGTGGAAAGAAGTTCGCTTCCCAACGACATGGTTTCAGGTTCAGTCCCACAGCATGGCCAGTGCATTTCATAGATGGAAACTGTTTGGAAGCCCATCACATATATATATACTCTCTCTTCTACTCTTTTACTCGTTTCAGTCATGTGACTGTGGCCATGCTGGAGCACCGCATTTAGTCAAGCATATCAACCCCAGGAATTATTCTTAGTAAGCCTAGTACTTATTCTATTGGGCTCTTTTGTCGAACCGCTAGGTTACGGGCATGTAAACATGCCAACATCAGTTGTCAAGCGATGTTGGCGGGACAAACATATACACACACATACATATATACGACGGGATTTTTTCAGTTTCCGTCTACCGAATCCACTTACAAGGCTTTGGTCGGCCTGAGGCTATAGTTGAAGACACTTGCCCAAGATGCCACACAATGGGACTGAACCCAGAACCATTTGGTTGGTAAGCAAGCTACTTACCACACAGCCACTTATATATATATATAGAAATATTAATATTTCTAAGTCTCTCTAAAGGAGACTTGTTGGCTTGGCGATAACTATTAATATATATATATATATATTATGTATATTGTATATATATATATATATATATGTGTGTGTGTGTGTGTGTGTGTGTGTGTGTGTGTGTGTGTGTGTATGTATACAGATAGATAGATAGATATGTACATACACACACATACATATATACACATACACAAACGACTATATATGTATGTATGTATATCTATATATATGTACATTATTTGATAACAGTTCGATTTAACTCCATGCAGAGTTTCATAGGTTCATCAAATGGATCTAACTCATCAGGCATGTAGAACTGAATGAAGGGGCATCCAAGGTGACTTCTGTGTATTGGACTCCTGTTGATCAACACAGACCACAAGGTGTTATCAGTTTGATAGCAACATCAATTCCTGTTCAGAATTCTAACAACCACATGCTAGGAAGAGAGGCTCTGTTTGCTTGCAACAGCATTTTACTGATGCAATGGGCTTCTTTCAGTTTCCATTTAGTAGATTCACTCACAAGACTTTGATTGGTCTGGCACTAAAGTGGAAGACACTTGCCGAAGATGCCACAAGCGTCTTCTACTTTACATATGTAATCTCAGGTGTGTGAGTGTGAGTTTACAGTTGGGTAATATATGAAAGCAGTGTATATGTGACTACAGAATTTTTGACTATGTCTGAGTGTGTGTGTATGTGAGGGAGAGAGAGAGTGTGTGTTAGAGCCAGAGTGAGAGAGAAAGAGTGTGTGTTAGAACTAGAGTAAGAGAGAGAGAATGAGTGTGTGTGTGTGTATGCTGAGTGGTACTGTGTGTA
The DNA here is from genome assembly GCF_046866305.1 of Octopus bimaculoides. Classification (NCBI taxonomy): domain Eukaryota; kingdom Metazoa; phylum Mollusca; class Cephalopoda; order Octopoda; family Octopodidae; genus Octopus; species Octopus bimaculoides. Next base: position 35,422,269 of record NC_142947.1, on the reverse strand, counting down.
TCTGTGAGATTGAACCCCAAACCATGTGGTTAGGAAGCCAACTTCTTACCACACAGCCATTCATGCACTATTGAAACGTCAAAATATGTCACCTTGTACTTCTCTCATAAATCAATATTCGGAAAAAAGACGAAAAAGAAAAAAAAAAGAATTAAAGTTTAGAAGAAAAGTGAAGTTTATGGAATAATATGAAAACACAGCACTGATTGTACAGAAATTGCCGTCAGCTTGAACTAAAGCTTTTGAATGGCTGTTTGATATATATTGCTGAGTCAGTAAACAAGAGAACACAGTTGTAGTATGCACTGCGACACAGTTCAATTCACACGAAGAGCAAAAGTGGGCGGACGTTAAGTGCATTGCTTGCACAGAACACAATCCTGTTTTTGTTGATTGTACAACACTTGAATTGAAAAGAGACAAAACAAGTTATAGTAATAATACACACAGACACAAACAGATACACAAGTACACACATGCGCTTATGCATAAACAAACACTCATGCCCATATACATATATGCATAACCATGCATATGTGTGTATGTATGTGTGTGTATGTATGTGTTTGTATATATATATATATATATATATACACACACACACATACAATACAGAAACAACACACACATATACATGCACATATACATACACGTATACACAAATATATATCACACACACATATTATATATACACTCACACACAACAATACACATACATATGCACAGATATATTTGCACTAATCAGTGCATGGGGGCTGGGTGTATATTTAAAGATAGATGTGTTATATATATATATATATGTATATATATATATATATATATATATAATGGAAGGCAATGTATGTGTGGGTGTTTGCATTTGCATGTCTATGTGTACACACATGTGCATATTCAAAAACATACACACAAACATATACACTCACAGACAACAACAGAAACACATTATACATACATAAACATATTATTGGTAACTTGTGCATGTGGGCAGCAATATATTTAGAGACAGATGTATATATAATGAAAGCTCAATACATGTGTAGGTGCTTGTGTTTGTGTATATGTGTATAGATGTGTGTGTGTGTGTGTGTGTGTGTATACACACACACGCATTCTCTATGTATATATGTTACTTATTGTTTATGTATATCAAAAGTACACATGGAAAGCAGTTGGCAAATAAACACAGACTATATATATATATATATATATATATATATATATATATATATATATAGAGAGAGAGAGAGAGAGAGAGAGAGAGAGAGAAAGGGAGAGAGAGAGAAAGGGAGAGAGAGAGAAAGGGAGAGAGAGAAAGAGAGAGAGACATGGACATGTTTTGTCTTGGTATAAAAAATGGCTACAGCAAATATTCTGCTCAATACCAGAGGTTTGCTTGTCAGTTTGACCTTAATCAGTTGAGCATGTCTCTTGGTGGTTGATGATATGTGCATCTCTGATCACGAGCAGAAGTAGTGGGGGAGCATCATAGCCATGTGTTGAAAGGAATTCTTTGGAGATTGCATAATTCACCTCTGGAATCATGGGTGTTTCGTTCAACATCCTTAAACAACCTTTCTTCAAGAACTTTTGGGTTAGGATTAGGGTATAAACTACTCAATCTGAAGAAAATTTGAACTGGGTCCCACCTGCGAGGTCATGCACTGTTTATTTTGATATGACATCAGCATGTCACGCACATATAGTTGTGATGCAAGTGTCTGGTCTTCCCTTATCAGACGGCTAGTCATGATGGGTATATTGGGCTTCATATATTTGTACCCCTGTCACTTTGAAGGCATGCACTGCTCTCGCACTCAATAATAATAAAAATAATAATAATAATAATAAATGCCCGGATGCAGTACCAGGCAGTGGCTCTCATGGCTTCTGATCTTAATTGATTGGAATTGTTATCATGTACATTGTTTTGTCTTGGTATAAAAGATGGACTACAACAAATATTCTGCTTAATACCGCAGATTTGCTTGTCAGTTGTTTGACCTTAACCAGTTGAGCATGTCTCTTGGTGGCTGACGATATGTGCATCTCTGATCATGAGCAGAAGTAGTGGGGGAGCATCATAGCCATGTGGTGAGAGGAATTCCTCCGGGTTTGAATAATTCACCTTTGGAAACATGGGTGTTTTGCTCAACATCCTTTAACAAACCTTATTCAGGGACCTTTTGAACGGGATGGGCTACTCGACCTGAAGAAAATTCTAACTGGGCCCCACCTACGAGGAGATGCGCTGTTTATCTTTATATGAGTTCGCCATGTTGCGCGCATATGGTTATGATGCATGTGCCTGGTGTACCCTTATCAGACAGGTAGTCATGATGGGTATACCGGGCTTCGTATATTTTACCCCAGTGTCACTTTGATGGCATGCACTGCTCTCTCACTCAATAATAATAATAATAATAATAATAATAACATCTACTCTTTTACTTGTTTCAGTCATTTGACTGTGGCCATGCTGGAGCACCGCCTTTAGTCGAGCAAATCGACCTCAGGACTTATTCTTTGTAAGCCTAGTACTTATTCTATCGGTCTCTTTTGCTGAACTGCTAAGTTACGGGGATGTAAACACACCAGCATTGGTTGTCAAGCGATGTTGGGGGGACAAACACAGACACACAAACATACACACACACACACACACATATATATATATATATATATATATATATATATATATATATATATATATATATATATATATATATATATATATATATATACAATGGCTTCTTTCAGTTTCCTTCTACCGAATCCACTCACAAGGCTTTGGTCGGCCCGAGGCTATAGTAGAAGACACTTGCCCAAGGTGCCACGCTGTGGGACTGAACCCGGAACCATGTGGTTCGTAAGCAAGCTACTTACCATACAGCCACTCCTACGCCTATCTGTATAAATACAGACAAAATGTTAACACTTTTGGTGCTTGACTTTTGACCCACTCTGTATTTGTATCGCTATCCATCCCAATGAACAGTCAGCATGTGTGTTTTCCTACACCTGACTTATGTATTGAGTGCCCCCCAGTATTTGTGTTCAGACTAACAAATAAGCATGAAATAAGGCTGTGCAGTTAGGTAGCTCACTTCGCAACCATGTGGTTTTTGGGGGTTCAGCCTCACTGCATGGCACTTTGAGCAAAGTGATGTTGGGCAGGAGAGGGAGAGGTAAAAGACAATGGCAGGGTAGTATAGAGGTGGGAGCAGGTGATGGTGAAAGACAGGGGATGAGAGGTACATGCAGATTGTTGGTAAGAGGAGGGGGGGGGGGAATTTGCATAACAGAAAAGCAGCATGTGCTGCATGGTGGAAGGGCAATAAAAGACGTGCCACACACAAATACAACATTCATATATGTAAATATTATACCCTAAATACAAACACTCATGCTGAATACCTGTGTGTGAGTGTGTGTGTGTGTGTGTGTGTGTGTGTGTGTGTGTGTGTGTGTGTGTGTGTGTGTGTGTGTGTGAGAGAGGTTCGGTGTTGTCAAGATATGTAAAAACAAAAACCCCTTTAAGATGGTGCATAGGTTGGGTTTTATACAAGCAAGACTTTGCTAAGACAGAGAGAGAGAGAGAGAGAGAGAGAGAGAGAGAGAGAACGGGAGAGGAGGAGGAGCGAAGATAATTGAAGAATTTACTGCTTTAAAGAAAACAGTAAAACAGTCCCACTTTCTGCACACACGCGTATGTGTGCATATGCATATGTAAGTATACGTGCATGCATATGGGCTTGTGTGTACCATTCTCTCTCTCTTTATATATATATATATATATACATATATATACATATATATACATATAGAGAGAGAGATGTGTGTGTGTATGTGTCTGTACATATACAAACACACACACATGCACATAAGTGTATACATATGTGCATGCATGTGAATCTGTACATGTATCTTGCTATCTCTCTCCCCCCCCCACACACACACACCACACACGTGTGCACGTCGCACAAACAAACAACACACAGGGGTCCTAATGAATTTTGATAACTCACTCTGCAGGTTTAGCTCAGAAGTGTAGAGGGTCATGTTTCAGTTACACAGTGTGCACCCTTTCAGGGAGATTCTGGAAATAGCAGGTAGGGTCGGCCGGCTGTTGGTGCGAGCACCGTGATAGCAGATTCTGCTGGTGCTAGGATTACTAAGTACAAATGAAAAACACACTGAAAGCAGTACCAATGACAAGAAACTTTCTGATCAGGATAAAGGAAATAGATCTCATATATGTAATACTATATATAATATATAATATAATATAATATAATATAATGTATATATAGGTACAGGAATAGCTGTGTGGTTAAAATGCTTACTTGGCAACCATATGGTTTTGGGGTCAGTCCCACTGTGCAGCACCCAGAGCAGATGTCTTTTATTATAGCCCTAGGCCAACTAATGCTATGTAAGTGAATTTGGTAGACAGGAACTGGTAGAAGTAAGTACTAGAGGGTTGGTGCTCCAACAGTCCAATAAGAGAAGTAGGTAAAATATAAAAGGGTTAGGAGTCGCTGTGTGGTAAGAAGCTTGCTTCCCAACCACATGGCTCCAGGTTCAGTCCCACTGCGTGGCACCATGGGCAAGTGTCTTCTACTATAGCCTCAGGCTGATCAAAGCCTTGTGAGTGGATTTGGCAGACGGAAACTGAAAGAAGCCCGTCATATATATATATATATATATATATATATACACATATATAAATGGATGGATGTATTTGTGTATCTGTGTTTATTCCTATACCATCGCTTGACAACCAATGTTGGTGTGTTTACGTCCCCATAACTTAGTGGTTCAGCAAAAGTAAACGATAGAATAAGTACCAGTCTTACAAAGAATAAGGTTTACTAAAGGTGGTGCTCCAGCATGGCCATAGTCAAAATGATTGAAACAAGTAAAAGAATACATATCCATCCATACATATATGTATATATATATATATATATATATATATATATATATATATATATATATATATATATATATATATATATACATACATATATATATATATGTATATGTATGTATATGTACATATATATATATAGTGGAATCAGAAATAGAAAGTCTTTGGTACAGTATCATATATTTGAAAAATGAATAGAAATGGCTTATAAACATCTAATTATTAAAATGGGAAAAATTATCAGGGAAGCCTTTTCAATTCTTTAACCAATTAGCATTCAGATTACTTTGCCAAATTAATCATGGATCATCAGCTTGTAATCATGGATCATCAGCTTGTAATCATGGATCATCTCACAGCTTCAAGATTTCAATGGTGTGTTAGTATATATTTTAGAATGACATTGTAAAGTAGGTGTGAGAGGTTGGATGTGGCTGGTTTGAACATAAAATAGGTAGAATTTTAGGGCTGGGTATGGCTGGATTAAATGCTAATGGGTTAAACTCTTTAAAGTTTCATGAAGCTAAATTAAGCTGTTTTAAATGATAATAATAATAATAATAATAATAATAATAATAGTAATAGTGGTGGTGGTGGTGGTGGTGGTGGTGGTAGTAGTAGTAGTAGTAGTAGTAGTAGTAGTAGTAGTAGTAGTAGTAGTAGTAGTAGTAGTAGTAATAATAATAATAATATTCATATATAAATAATTGGCTAAAAGGATCTTTGAAAGCAACATGTGTGTATATCTTTATGTCTACACATTTATACATACAAAAATAATCTTCCCCAACATCGCCATCATATTTTGATTAACCTAACACAAAATATTCCTGATGATTTGGGTGAACACCACTATAAAACATATTCCATTCAAATCTATATAATTTAAATCAATCAAGTATTACAATCATGTATGTATAAATTTGATGAAGTTTATCTTAATGAAACAGCTGTTTAACACAAAGTTTGAACTATGTGCGAAATTTATGCTTTTCTGCTATTTACCACAGTAAATTAGTCTTTCAATGATGTATCTGCTTTAAGTATCATATACAGATTACTATTTTAAACTAAAACCACTTCTGTTGCTCACAACGCATCTTTATTTAACCTGCTGGCTGATCGCAACATCAATGATTTTCCAATCACTGTTTTACTTATATTATTAAGAGCAGATATTGTCTTAGCATGCAGTTGCCAGTGAATTTTTGCTACTGATAGAGCCCAAAGAAACTGAAATGCATATTTAATAATGACATAACCACTGTTAGAAAATATTCATTCTGCTACTGACTTATTTCTATGTTTTTTAACACAATAAGAGATATTATCTAAGGATGAACACCACAGTTAATTTGGCTTTCACTAAAGTATCTACTTTAAGTATGCTACACACATATTGCTATCTAAAACTAATATTATTTATGTTGTACATAATGACACACACACACACACACACACACAAATATAGATTTATGTATACACACACGTTGGTGCAGCTCTTCTGCTTGCCAGTTATAGTTAAACCGTCCAACCTATGCCACCATGGAGAACAGACATTAAAAGACAATGATGATAGTGATGATGATGATGATGATGACGACGATGATATATATAAACACACATTATAATATATATATATTATATCTATATCCACACATAAATAGTTAAGATTTCAAAATTATATCTATGATATATTTTACAAGCACTGCCTCAGGCAAAATACTTAACACATATATGCACACACACGTGTGTGCGTGTGTATTGAATGCTTAGATATGCAACATTTAATGAGATTATGTAAACCATAAAAAGAAGGCAATGGAAGTAGGGTAAGGATGGATGTGTCCTCTTAAGTAGGTAGACTAAGTTAAGAGTTGTCTGGCTTTCTAGAATACACAGCTGCAATCTATCTATCTATCTATCTATCTAGTTGTATGTATGTATGTATGTATGTATGTATGTGTGTGTGTGTGTGTGTGCATCTTTATATACCTACCTCTGTATCTTATTAAGACTGTTGTATGTCACCAGGGCATTTTGTAGTTCAATGGCAAACATACATTATTTCTCTCTTTTTTCCCTCTTTCTCTCACTTCATACAGACACACACACACACAAACACTGTCATGCATATATACATAAACACATCATCATCATCTTTTAACATCTGTTTTCCATGCTGGCAAGGGTTGGACAGTTTCACCAGAGTTGGCAAACTGGAGAGCTGCAAAAGGTTCCAGTTTGGTTTGGTTTCTATGGCTGGATGCCCTTCTTAATGCCAACCACTTTACAGTGTGCGCTGGGTGCTTCTAATGTGACACCAGATTGAGCACGTTTACATTGTACTACTCGTGCAATACATTGTTGTTTGTGCCTCCTCGAGCTATGCCTGGCTCATAACGGCCGGTTTCCCGGTTTCATTAGCATATAGGTTTCCCACCTGGATGGGACACCGGTCCATCGCAGCTGAGCTGCTAGATGCAGGAGGAAAGAGTGAGAGAAAAGTTGTGGTGAAAGAGTCAGCAGAGGTTTGCCATTAATTTCTGCCGGAGCCATGTGGAGCTTAGGTGTTTCGCTCATAAACATACACATCGCCTGGTCTGAGATTTGAACCTGCAATCCTGCAACCAGGAGTCTGCTGCTCAAACCACTAGGCCATGTGCTTCTTGCACAATATATATATATATATGAGTTCAGCAAAAATTTAGATTCAGATGAATATGGTACTTAAGTTGAGGCACCAGAATTTTATACGGAATTATCCATACAATTTCAAAATAAGGTGATTAAAATCAAAATAAGCAACAAGGATATCCAGAGGTAATGCAGTACGATCGTTTCACGCAACTCCATTAAATTGAATAATGCAACCATTACATCAATTTAAATGCAGAGCAATCCTCAGCTGCACAAAGACAATTTAATTAAATTAAAACAGATGGACACATTAGTATAATTTTACCTAAAATCTCCAAGAAGTTAAGGAGATAGACAAAGAATATTGTTGCCTCACTTCCACTTAGAAGCTGCTACTATATAACTTAGATTGGTTTTGGCCATTATCGGCCCAAGCCATGACTAGCTCAATAGCACCACCTATATATATAAAATCATCAGCTTCACTTAATATCAATTTTTCCATGCTGTCATGGGTTGGATGGCTGACAGGGGCTGACTAGTCAGAGGACTAGAGGACTGCATCAAGCTCTTTCTGTCTGCTTTGGCATGGTTTCTATGGATGGATGCATTTTACATGACATCAGCACTGGTGAGGTCACCAAGGTATATGCAAGGCAAAGACAAAAACCCTGAAATGAAGGAGGAGTAGTTGTGAAAGGGGTGGCTTTGTGCCAGGTGATGAGAGATTAAACTATGATGGAGAGAGAGAAACAAGTATCTTGCTGCAATGGAGATACATGGCTATTCAAGTCAGAAGTGGGAGAGATAGAGAGAGGGAGGGGGAGGGAGAGAGACAGAGACGGACAGACAGACAAACGGAGAAAGAGAGGATGGGGATGAAGATTGCCAGGGTGAGTACCCTCATGGTAGAAGGAGGCGGATGTTAAGTAGAAAGGCACAGAGTATTGGACAGGGTGAGAGAAAGTAGGGAGTTCACAAGAGTGTAGAAGGTAAGGAAAGGTAATGCAGTGAGGATGATAGAGAGAGAGAGAGAGAGAGAGAAAGAGAGAGAAAGAAAGGGAGAGAGAGATGACAAAGTGGTGTTGGAGTGTGGGGGCTAGGGGGAAAGCTTAGTATGTTACAAAATGCAGTCTGGTTGATTGGCAGGTTGGGGTGGGTGGTTGGGTGGAGATTAACATAATGTGTGGCAGAGAGAACAGCATACACAGTTCTTCCAGAATTCAGTCTTGTTGAGGTAGGTGGGTCTTCTCAAGAACCTCATATCACCAGACATCTCAGTCCATGACATATATATATATATATATATATATATATACACACACACATATATATATATATATATATATATATATCATGCCAAATTTAGAAGTAGACATGTATACACACACGCGCACATAAATTGTCACATGCACCAACACACACGTGTGCACACATGTACAATCACGTCTACACACAGACACTCACTGACACACATATGGTGACCCAGGCTGTGTGTGTGTTTTATCACCCAGCCTATCTATCTCCCTATCTAGTACAAGACATTGGAGTACGTACATACATGCACACACAGAGACACATGTAATCAATCTATCAAGCGCAAGTCATAATAGTACATAGACAAACATATGCGTGCATGCGTGTCTGTGTGTGTGTGTGTGTATATATATATCATCATCATCATCATCATCATCACTGTTTAACGTCTGCTTTCCATGCTAGCATGGGTTGGACGATTTGACTGAGAACTGGCGAACCAGATGGCTACACCAAGCTCCAGTCTGATCTGGCAGAGTTTCTACAGCTGGATGCCCTTCTTGTTTCAGTCATTTTATTGCGGCCATACTGGAGCACTGCCTTTAGTCGAACAAATCAACCACAGGACTTATTCTTTGTAAGCCTAGTACTTATTCTATCAGTCTCTTTTTCCTGAACCGCTAAGTTACGGGGACGTAAACACACCAGCATCGGTTGTCAAGCGATGTTGGGGTACAAACACAGACACACATACATACATACATATATATATATATATATATATATATATATATATATATATATGTATATATATATATATATATATATATATATATATATATATATACATATATACGACAGGCTTCTTTCAGTTTCCGTCTACCAAATCCACTCACAAGGATTTGGTTGGCCCAAGGCTATAGTAGAAGACACTTGCCCAAGGTGCCACGCAGTGGGAATGAACCCGGAACCATATGGTTGATAAGCAAGCTACTTACCACACAGCCACTCCTGTGCCTATACGCATACATATACGTAAAATATATATAGGGTAGTGAGTTTTTTTAGAAATTTCATTACCAGTGGCCTAGCATGTATAAAATGTCAATAGACAACATATTCTTAATATAAAATAGCGTACATTTAAACACCAGAGAAACCTAGGCCTGACTAGAATATAATAACAAGGTAAAAGTTTTTATTTTTCATTCCTTTTGAAGGTTGCTGTTAAATGTAGTATTGGTCGTTTTGACTGCTTCTTCTAGCATGTAAAAACTGCCTGTTGGAGGCAGTTTACTCTTGTGTTTAAATGTACACTATTTTATGTACATATATATATGTAAATACATATGTTCATACACACACACACACACACACACACATATATATATATATATAGAGAGAGAGAGAGAAAGAGAGAGAGAGAGAGGAAGGAAGAAAGAGACACATGTATATAGACAATTCATATAAACATTATATACAGTATATATAAAATGACGTTGGGATGGTGATACACTATCAAATATACCTCAAATATCAACCCTTTCTTCAGTCATCAGAACTACCTTATCCAACCTCATCATGGCCATCATGATCATAATGAGCAAAACACAATCATCACCATCATCAACAACACCACAACCACCATCCTCCTCCTCCTCCTCACAGCCACCGCCGCCACCACCACCACCACCACCACGAATGAGTGAGATTCTAGGTGGTCATTCAACTCGCTAGAAAAAGCAGCCAAATCCCAGGAAGAGCACACAAGATAAGGACAATGTTGTTCTCAATAGAAGAAAAAAAGGTCAGAGCTGGAACACATTTTATTGTAAGTGTGCATTCAATCAAGGCAGATCTAAAACTAAACTTGTGTCCTTGAGTATGGGTGTGGAGGGATGAGTGTAGAGGTAGCCTTGAATGAAGAGGCAAGGGAAAGGAAGGGCTGATGATGATAAGGATGATAATAATAATGATGATGATGATGATGAAGATTTTTGTAAGATAACATGCATTTTATCAAGATTACTCTATCTTTCACACAGTACACACACACACACACACACACAGTCGCAGGCATGGTTGTGTGGTAAGAAGCTCGCTTCCCAACCACATGGTTCTGGGTTCAGTCCTGCTGCACAGCACCTTGGGCAAATGTCTTCTACTATAACCTCTGGCCAACCAAAGCCCTGTGAGTGGACTTCGTAGATGGAAACTGAAAGAAGCTTGTCATACACACACACACACACATATATAAATGTGTGTGTGTGTGTGTGTATTTGTTCCACCCTTACCATCGCTTGATAACCAATGTCGGTGCATTTATGTCCCTGTAACTTAGTGGTAGGCTTACAAAGAATAATTCCTGGGGTCAATTTGCTTGACTAAAACCCCTTCATGTGGTGCTCCAGCATAGCCACAATCAAATGACTGAAACAAGTAAAAGAATAAATGCTCTTCCAATGTCAATGTGTACATGTACATGTATATACCATCATCATCATCACCAACATCATTGTTTTAATGTGCACTTTTCCATGCTGGTATGGGTCAGATGACATTCACTGCGGCAAACATTTTCTACAGCTGGATGCCCCTTTTGTCACCAAGCCTCATCTGGTAATATGTCCCCTAATCCAACAGTTCAATGGCTAGACCTGTTTTAATGGAAGAGTGCAAAGAAACTGCACATATTGCCATAATCCGCTGTATCTTTGAACAAGAAGACTGAACTTTCATACTGTTGCCATCATCAGAGCTCTCAATTAGCAAATTTGAAATTATTAGTTGATAAAACTGTTTCATTAATCTTTACTGAAATTTCACTGATATGTTTTACTTGAATTTCTAATGAAAGCCACGAAGACTATTTTTTATCATTTCCATCATGGCTGTCATCTCATTCATCATTTATGTACACAATATGCAGCTACTACTACAATATCTTAGCAGTCATCTGCCAGTTGTCCAAATACTTGTTCCATCGCAAAACACAGACCGACAACTAAGAATGATCTTTCTACATCATTTAATGACAATAACCTTTCTTTAGAGCTTGTGGATGCTCCGGCAATTAGAACCACAAACTCTGAATAATTAGACATGGTCCTCTGTTGTGAAACTTTGAGTAATGCAGATTTCAGTAAAGAAACTATTAGAAACAACTCCAACCCCACCACCACACACACACATGCACATACATATATGGGAATTGAATAAAAGAGTGTATTTTCCAATATTTCTGGCAACCAATCATATCTCAATGACTAACCATATCAATGCACTCGTGAATATTTTTGCTTATATAATGTCATGCTGCTTCCTCTTTTCCAATCTTCTAGAATAATCATAATTGGCAATTCAATTCAAGAAACTTCAGCTTCCAGCTCAAACGTCTACATGTGTGTGTGTGTGTGTGTGTGTGTGTGTGTGCGCGCACATGTGCATGTGTGTGTGTGTGTAAATTGTCTCATAGGGTGGGGTAAATAACTTGTAACTTGAAGACACCACTAGAACTGGGTGAAGAGAACAAAGAATGAAATCTTTCAAGTTATCAAGATCTGCAAGAGACTTTTAAGAGGGTGAGAGCATAAAGCTAAGACTTTCTTTTTCTTCTTTTCCTTTTTATTATCATATATATATATATATATATATATATATATATACATACACACACACACACATATATTTGTTATCATTATTTCTTTTCTTTTTTTTTTGGTAACAAGAAGAGAAAGCAGGTCAGAAAAGGGTAGGAGGTGGAACGGGGGACATATTACACAAGTGCTTTCTGAAGACACTGCACACACATACAAAATCGTATACACATAAGAAACACACATACATGCATAGGCACGAACACACACACACACAACCAGTGTGTGTGTGTGTGTGTGCTCTTTTCTTTTCTTCACCATCTGTTTAGCAAAGTATTAGGAGGAAGAACTGACAATGTAAGGAAGAAGGCCAGACAGCTGAAACCATATCTCAGCTGATAGCCAGAAAGAGACAGACTGAAGCAATTCACACACACACAGACACACACACACACATGCACGCACGCACACTCACTCACATACACACACACACAACATTGTATTAAGCGTTTTATCTCTAGCTATAACACCCCACTTCAGACTAAAGGAAGTCTTGTGGTTGTTGCAAGACACACAGACACACAGACTAGCTGACACTCAAAGGCACTTTAGAAGTTATAAAGGAAAACCCTCGAAAAAAAAAAAAACCCATAAAAAATAAAAACAATAAAACAAGAGTAAACTGTGATTCACTCAGAGAAGGGAAATCCCCTCCAGAGAAGAGCTCTTGTGTCTTTTGGATTTTGTAACAGAAGAATTTTGGCAAACCAAAAAAATATTATTATTATTATTATTATTATTATTATTATGGGAGCAGGCATGGCTGTGTGGGAAGAAGCTTGCTTCCCTACTACTTATGAGTTCAGTCCTACTGTGCAGCACCTTGGGCAAGTGTCTTCTACTATAGCCTCAGGCTCACCAAAGCCTTGTGAATGGATTTGGTAGACGGAAACTGAAAGAAGCTTGTCGTGTGTGTGTGTGTGTGTGTGTGTGTGTATTTGCGTGTGCGCATGTCTTTGTGTCTGTGTTTGTTTCCCCACCACAACTTGACAACCGGTGTTGGTGTGTTTACATCCCTGTAATGTAGCAGGCAAAGGGGAGAGAGAGAGAGAATAAATATCAGGCTTTAAAAAAAAAATTAAGTACTGGGGTATAGTAATGAAGTGGGTAAAAGTAAGATAGATGGACAGGAGCAGGGGGGTCTTGCTAAAGATGTGAATGCATGGCTTCCTCCCCCCGTCTGGAAAGTGAGAGGAGGGGTGAGGGTGAGGGAGTACCCTCAAAGTACAAGGTGGATATGAGAGAGAAAACTGGGGTTGAGGAATAGAAAAGGTAGGTGGGTAGGGAATTATGCTAGAGTGAAAAGAATGTGACAAATGATTAGAGATAGGTTAGGGGTGGTGGACACAGTGAATAGTTTGGGGGGAGGGGAATTAAAGGAAAAGGATTGGGGTCAGTGAATAAGTCACACTCCCTTTGTGTTTATAATGGATTGATGCTCTCTCTCCTCAAATTTCTAGCCTTGTGTTGTCTAATTTAGATTGAAATATTATAATTGCCCTGATCCTCCAATCTATGGCAGTTTCTTTTCACTGTGTAGCATGATGTTTGCAGTGTTGCTGCCCCACACCACAAACTACCATTGCATGTTATAATAAGTGCAATGGTAATCAATAAGGCAAAGATGTGTTTACATGCATGCAGCTGTGGGCTGGGAATTGCAAGTTGGTCATTCAACCAATCATATGTTGAAAATCTTGTGTCACAAGGTTCACAGACAACTGTACAGTGGATCCATGTAGTTGCTAAGTGGTATCCAAGAAACTGGAAAAAGCCACCTGGAAAGCCTCCACAATGATGAGAAGGTTCAAGATGGAAAAGAATGGGGCAATCAAGACAGAATTGGAAGCGCATAGTGACCAGTGATATATAACAGCATCTGATGGTCTGGTTGATGCTGTACTGTGGAAGCTGACCTGAGAGCTACACAACAACAAGAATATGAGGAAGCCTCTTTGTGATCATTCGGCAGCAAGAAATAGCAGCTGAGTCAAAGCCCTGCATACTCATTTACTCTTTTACTTGTTTCAGTCATTTGACTATGGCCATGCTGGAGCACCACCTTTAGTCGAGCAAATCGACCCCAGGACTTAATATTTGTAAGCCTAGTACTTATTCTATTGGTCCCTTTTGCCGAACCACTAAGTTATGAGGACGTAAACACACCAGCATCAGTTGTCAAGCGATGTTGGGGGGACAAACACAGACACACAAACATACACACACACATACATATATATATACATATATACGACGGGCTTCTTTCAGTTTCCATTCACCAAATCTACTCACAAGGCTTTGGTCAGCCCGAGGCTTTAGTAGAAGATATTTGCCCAAGGTGCCACACATTGGGACTGAACCCGGAACCATGTGGTTTTCCTGACACATACACTAAAAAGGGTCAGTCTATTCATGGGTAAAATGCCTTTGATCATAGGTGTGTTCGATCAGTGCAAACCTGGAGTTAAACAACAACAACAATAAAAAGCATCATAGACAACAACAATACTTGGTTTTTTATGTCATTCAAAAAGCACCTTGTACGCATACTGCCAGGTGGTGGGCATTAGGAAGGTCACCAAACTATAAGTAACCATGGTAAAACAGATAATGGAGCCCGAAACAGTCTTGCAGATTGCAGGACCCTGTTGAAACATTTGACCCATACAAGTTGGTGGAGATAGTGGTGGTGGTGGTGGTGGTGGTGGTGACGGTGATGATGATGATGATGATGATGATGATTATATACACCACACCACACAGAGACACGCAATAAGGCCAATCCTCCCCATGTTATAAACATAGTTTATAGTTTAAACTCATAGAAACATACAAACACGATTCCTTGTTGACATTTCCAGTCCATTGTTAGATACAAGGATTGTTAGATCTCTAGCACCAGTTTGTCGTAACAAACATTGATTGTCATAAAACATGCATGTATGTAGGTGTGCATGTGACTATGTGTGTATATATAAAATATACTCAAATACCCAAAATTTCAAGGAGTTCCTGCCTTAAAAACAGGAGCTAACCACAGTTATTTTGTGTTCTTTGCTACATTGGTTTCTATTAACCCATTTATTCTATCAGAAGAATTTTTATTCATTAAGATAGAAGAAATACACATAATTATATATATATATATATATATATATATATATATATATACACACATGCATATATCATAAATATGTATATGTGTAGGATAAAGAATGTATCTGTGTATGCGAATGTGTTTGTGCACATATGCGTGTGGTTTTGTGGTGTTTGTGGATGTGTATATGGGTTGTGTATGAATGTATATATATATATATATATATATATATATATATATTTAATCTGTTTTTACATTCTGAGTTCAAATTCCACCAGGATCGACTCTACCTTTCATCCTCTCGGGGTCGATAAATTAAGTACCAGTTGCATACTGGGGCCAATCTAATCGACTGGCCACCTCCCCCAAAATTTTGGGCCTTGTACCTAGAGTAGAAAAGAATATCTGTGTGTGTGTGTGTGTGAGTGTGTACTTTTCTGTAACCAATGACACCTCTCTTAGTACAAACAAAATTATGCCATGTCACTTGCCCACGAAGCTAGTTCACTGAGTGGCCACAGGTGGCATTAGTGTTGTCTTAAGCAGACCCTGTTGCATCGTTTCACAGAACACAGAGTGTATATAACTAAAATGTGAGTAGTGCTATAGTGTAGAATAATCAACTTACATGCTGAAGTTTGTTTGTTTGCTTGTGTGTGTGTGTGTGTGTGTGTGTGTGTGTGTGTGTGTGTTCGCGTCTTTGTGTATGCACATAGACACACTCACATATATGCATACACATACACACGCACATAATTTGTTAAAAGAGAGGAACTTTGTGGAGGCATAACATGCATATATAAAGACAGGCACTCAGACGGATTGGCCGACAGAGAGGAAGACAGATACGCAAATACAGACAGACAGACATACTCAAACGGACAGATTGACTGATAGACAAACAGGTATGGCAAACAGTCAGACAGACAGATAGATAGATAGACAGACATATAGATAGATAGATAGATAGATAAACAGATAGATAGATAGATAGATAGATAGATAAACAGATAGATAGATAGACAGACAGACAGGAAGGCAGATAGACAGCCAGATAGACACAGACAGACAGATAGATAGACAGACATAAAGACAAATAGATAGATAGATAGATAGACACATAAATCTATCTATCTATCTATCTATATCTATATATATATATATATATAGAAGAGAAGAATAAGTAAGGAGTTAGGCAGGTATGTAGTTGTGTGGGTGGGCAATAAATTTACAGGGTGGAGGGTAGGTATGCGCATACGCAGTTGACATAGGAAGATTAGTAAGAATGTAGGGGGGTAATAATGCAGGGTGGTTATGCGGATGTGCACGAAGATAAGTGGTAAAGTAAATAGACAGTCCTGCACGTAGGTGGATAGGAAAAGTTAAAGGTGAGATATACACAGAGGGATAGGTAAGAAGCTAAACAGACAAAAGATATACGTAGGTAGGTAGGTAGGTAGGTATGATGTGCACAAATGTGGTTAGGGCAGCGGACTTGCGGTCGTAGGATTGCGGTTTCGATTCCCAGACCGGGCATTGTGAGTGTTTATTGAGCGAAAACACCTAAAAGTTCCACGAGGCTCCGGCAGGGGATGGTGGCGAACCCTGCTGTACTCTTCCACCAAAACTTTCTCTCACTCTTACTTCCTGTTTCTGTTGTGCCTGTAATTCAAAGGGTCAGCCTTGTCACATTCTGTGTCACGTTGAATATCCCCGAGAACTACGTTAAGGGTACACATGTCTGTGGAGTGCTCAGCCACTTGCACGTTAATTTCACGAGTTCCGTTGATCGGATCAACTGGAACCCTCGACGTCGTAAGCGACAGAGTGCCAACAACAAAAATGATGTGCACAGCAGTGTCATGTGTGATGTAGGTACATTGGTTAAATACGAGTTAGAGGTAAATTCAGAGACACATGGTAGCTTAGTCTGTGTTTTGCAGTGATAAGTTAGTTAATTAATTGGCTAGCAGGAAGGTCTGATGAGCTCGTTTGTCGCGAGGAGTGAATGTAATGTCACGTTTTGAGATTTCGTCCTTTGCATGAAAGTGAGGAAATGGTGAAAACTAGACATGTATGTTGGTAAAATTGTGTGGGCGCTCACACACACACACACACGTGTGTGTGAGTTAAGCAAAAATGAGTCAAGAGAAATAATTTAGTGTGGCCAGCTGAATGAATTTAGACAACAATGATTAATAAAAGTATATTGTTTCTAGAATAAGAATAGGTTGGAGGAAGTTCAGAGAGCTATTACCTCTGTTGGCAACAAAAGGACTCTCTCTCAGAGTAAAAGGTAGACTGTATGATGCTTGTGTATGAATGGCTATACTCCATGGTAGTGAGACATGGGCTTTGAATGTAAAAGATATGTGTAGACTGGAGAGAAATGAAGGCAGTATGCTTCATTGGATGTGCAACATCAGCATGCATGTGTAAGAAAGTGCAAATGTATTTAGAGAAATTTTGGGCATAAGAGGAATCAAATGTCGCATGCAAGAGAGAAGACTACGTTGGTTTGGACATGTGATACGTATGAATGAGGACAGCTGCATAAAGAAGTGCCAATCACTGAAAGTAGATGCTACCCGTGGAAGGTGGAGACTAGAAAGACATCCTTCATGTGAACAGGCAAACGTTGCAGCTAATCCAAGACAGTAGTTACAAAAACTCCAAAATATGCATATTCTACTCTTGTGTTGGAGTTGATGTCCTCAAGTGATGGGATGTCAGTCAGTGGTTTGCAACCATTTTTTATCTATGGCCCCCTTTGATTACTTTTCTATTTTATTCTGGTGGACCCCCGAAGCCAGTCAATGTTCTAAAACTAGCTTTATGAGATATTTAAGTTTAATTTGCCAAAATATTTTCGTCGCTTTGAGACCGCGACCTGTTCACTGACAAAATTCCGTGCAGAGTGAACAGGTCACGGTCTCAAAGCAACGAAAATATTTTGGCAAATTAAATTTAAATGTTGAAGTGAATCTAACGGTTTTTGTGTGTTTCTTAAATGGCTTATAAACACCTTCCACGCTGCAATTGTTTTCGTTCCAGCACACGATCTCAGATCAGGTCACTTGCTATGCGAGTACATCTCCGTAATTTATGAGATACTTCATTCAAAATTCCTATTTTGCTTAACACAAATCCCTTATGTAGGTTGAACAATGTAAAACATTAGAGAAGGAGA